>NC_067398.1:515740343-516040343 GCF_016432865.1 Antechinus flavipes
CCCAATTGTTTTAGGGACTGGATTGAAATCCAAGCCATCATAGGAGAATATAAGTATATCAAAAGACTATCAGTACAGCTTAGCTGTAGGCTAAACTAATAACCTTTGTGTTTGGAAAGTGTTTTTCACAGAAAACTTTTGCAAAAAGTTCATGTAGCTAATTATTATCTGCGGGGAGAATGACCATTTTTGCTATTTGTTTTTTGAGGGGAAATTGGGGTTAAGTGATTTATCCAGGATTACACAACTACTAAATATTTGTGTCTGAGTCCTGATTTGAACTCAGATCTTCCTGATTCCTCCTATTTTCTATCCATCATGCCATCTGTCTCCAAGAATGAACTTAAAACTCTATCTCTGTCTCTGTCTCTGTCTCTCTCTCTCTCTCTCAGTTTAAAAGTAATATCATTGGGACAGCTAGATGGTACAGTAGATAGAGCACCAGCCCAGAGGTCAGAAGGACCTGAGTTTAAATTTGGCCTCAGACACTTAACACTTCCTAGATGTGTGATCCCAGACAAGTCACTTAACACACCAATTGCCTCAGCCAAAAAAAAAAAAAAAAAAAAAAAAAGTAATATCATTAGCTTGATTTTATCATTATCACTCATAAATTTGAATTTTTTACCCATCTTTTTAATTTTCAAAGATACTCCTAAGATTTACAATTATAATTTACGTAGTGCCTTAAAGTTTACAAAGCCTTTACCTACATTATGTCATTGCATCTTAAAACAATCATGGAAGATAAATAATCTTTATTATTGTAGCCCCAGCTGACAAAGTTAAAAAAAAAAAAAATGAGTGTCAGGTTGATTGCCTTGCTTCAGGTCATATACCTAGTAAGTCCTAGAGATAGAATTTTAATTTAGGTCTTTTTTATTGTAGAGAAAGCATTTTAAAAATTACACTATCCTGAATTTTTTTGTTAAGTTTCTATCTTATAGAGAGATTAAATGTGTTTAATGTAGAGAGAACAAGAAAATATTTTCAGAAATGTTACAGAATTTGTAACAAAAAAAGGAAGAAAAGAAATCAAGAAAAAATGGTAAAGGTTATTGCAAACAAGATGAATTCTTCCAACATTCCCCTCAAAACACCTTTAAGATAATAACTCAAATTGAAATTAATAACCAAGACAGAAAAGATCAGATAAGAACTTTTTTCAGCTTAAAAACAACTTAAAAGGTTGGCATCATAAGTCTGAGACAACAGAATGGCAGCCAGTTTGGAGTGTGATGGCAAGTGATATGCCCTTAGAGGTGGTTAAGAACATATAAGCAGCATATTCTGGAGCTCTCATTCTATATAATAAGAAGTCAAATAACTGATCAGAAGAATATTGTGGAGACCCTTTGCTAATGTTGGGTGAAACTGGTGGTAATTGAAAACTCTGTCAACCAAATGTAGTTCTCAATTACAGTTTCTGGGTAAAGAAGGGCTGTAATGGTTGGTTTCAAGGGAGTGGAAACCAACTTGGTCATAGTTCCAATAAAAAACACAATTTGAGTGTGTGTGAGATCAGAGGAGCAGGGGACCTATTCATAATACCAGGGTCAAGAGGATTGCTACCCTCCATGGATACAGGGGAGCAGTGGCCCTTTCTGAGAGATGACCAAAGCACAAACTAAGAGAACATGATCATACTTCTCTGAGAATCATATGCATCAAAAACATATAGACCCCCAGAAGTAGCTCTGAAAACAGTAGCACAAAATGTTTGAAGCTTGGGACAGTATTTACCCACACTTAGGTGAGCAGAGTGCAACTTTAATTTATGTTCCAAATCAAGAAATAAGCTGAGAAAAAGGGCCTAAAATAACAACATCAATAAATAATCAAATAAAGAAAAGGCTTGCTGATTAAAAAGCTACTATGATAGCAGGAAAGATCAGGGATCAAACTCAAAAGAAAATGAGGTAAAAAGAGACAAGCAGTCTCAAAAAAATAATAATTAAATCCAAGCCTACTAAGAATTAATATATGTCTCTGCCTATGTATGTATACATATATGTGTGTGTATTTCATATATATATATATATATATGTATGTATGTATAAAGAGACTTGGATTATAAGAGAGGACAGAATCAATATGGTAGAGAGAAGCCAGAAAGTTGCCCGAGTTTCCCCCCATTTCCTTCGGAAATAATGCTAAATGCAGCTTCTATATAGATTCTAAAGTGACAAATCCCATAAAAACACAAAGTAAAACAATTTCCCAGCTTAAGATTACTCAGAAGGACTTAAGGGAAAGTCTTCTTCTTGTGTAAAGTGAGCACAACACAATGCAAGAGCAGTGGGGGCCTTCTAGAGATATGCAACACAGATCAGCAACGAATCCCCTTAGTTCTATCTCAGCAGGACAGTGGCATATCAGATCATGTGTGAGGAACCCAGACACATGACAGAAGGCAAATTTGGAGTCCCAGAACCCCAGCAAAACAGAAACAACTAGGCTAGGGCAACCAAGCTTTGTGGGATAACTGCTAATCCTGAAGCCTGTCTTGAAAATCCAGTGAAAAGGCTGTGTTCCCAGCAAAAGAAGCTTGGGGCAGTGTCCCCTGTGCCCAAAGATCAAAGCTCAACTTCAAAAAATGAGCAAAAAAAAAAAAAAAAAAAAAAAAAAAAAAAAAAAAAAAAAAAAAGCCTTGACCATGGAAAGCTGTTATAGTGACAGTTAAAATCAAGACACAAATTTAGAGGAGGACAACATTGGCAAAATGCTGACATGTGAAGCATCAAGGGGAAATATGAATTGGTCTCAAGTTTATTTTGGAGGAGAGCTCAAGAAAGATTATTAAAATCAAATAATAGAGATAGAAGAAAAAATAGGAAAAGAAATGAGAATTATGATTAAGAATTAAGGGGGGAATAGAGAAGTCAACAGCTTAGAAAAAAAATACAAAAGTCGAATGAAGAAATCAACTCTTTAAAAATAGAACTGACCAAATTGGCATTGGGCAGGGGATAGTGGGAGAATTCCATTGAAGAAAACAACAACTATAAAGGTAAAATTGGTAAAATGAAAAAGTGGAGGGGAAAAGCTAACTGAAGAAACTAATTCATTAAAAATTAAAACTGGACAAGTGTAAGCTAATGATGCTATGAGACATCAAGAAGTAAACAAACATAATCAAAAGAATGAAAAAGTAGAAAATGTAAAATACATTACTGGAAAAACAACTGACTTGGCAAATAGATCAAAGAGAAATAATTTAAGAATTATTGGACTACCTGAAAGCCATGATCAAAAAGAGATCCTGGACAACATTTTTCAAGAAATTATCCCCAAACCAAAGGGGAAAAGAATAATGGGAAAAAAAATTCACCAAATACCTCCTGACAGAGATCCTAAAATGAAAACTCCAAGGAACATTGTAGCAAAAATTTTAGAATTATCAGGTCAAAGGGAAAATATAGCATGCAGCCAGAAAGAAACAAATCAAATACCAAGGATCCACACTCAGATTTACCCAGGATTTAGCAAGGCTTGTAATATGATATTCTGGAAGGCAAAAGAGCTTGAATTATAGGAATCAAGTATCACACAAAATTGAGCATTTTTTGGGGGAAAAGTTGGACTTTCAAGGACATAGCAGACATTCAAGACTGGTGCTGAACAAAAATTTCAATCTTCAAGTTCAAGACTCAAGAGAAATATAAAATAAAATGGAGACAGAAAAGTGGGGGGAGAGGATTGTGGAGAGGAGAAATGTCTTTATCTCAGCTATTCCTGATATCCCTCAAATCAACACCAAATCAAGCCTCTGACCTGGTTTTGGAGAGAGAGGACCTATAAATATTTGGAGTGTAACAAATTTCCAGCAGAAGATATTTTGGAAGAACTTGCACAGAAGGAAGGGCCAAGCACAAACGACTGCAGGGACCCAGAGCAGTGTGATGTCCCACCAGCTTCCTGACAGCCAGGGAATATAACCAGAGGAATCTAAGCAGAGTTGGCTACTTGGTCCTGATTGCAAGCCAGTAGATCAGCAGATTAGCTGCAAGTCATGCAACACAAATTAAAAAAAAAAATAGTGAGCCTCTAAACCCCAGAATAATGCATGACTGGTGACATCCACTCAGTACTTGAAATTAGGCACCAATGCAGCATGACAACTGTTGCCTGTAAAGGAAGCTTAGACAATCTCCCCTTTTCCCTAAAAGCAGATCTCAATCTTTTAAAAAAAATGAACAAAAAAAGCAAAAAGGACTCTGACTGCAGATAGTTTTTATGGAGAAAGAGAACAGATTTCAAACCTTGAGGACTTTAAAAGCAGATTTTCTCCAGATGAAGCCCCAAAGGGTGATATGAATTTGTCCCAAGGTCAATTCTCACAAGGCTTTCTTAGAAGAATTCATGAAGGACTTTAAAAGAGAGTTAGAAGAAAAATGAAGAAAGGAAATGAAAACTATGCAAGAGATTTTGAAAAAGGAAACAAATTATCTGAAGAAAACTCCTTAAAAATAGAAAGTGAAATAGAAAAAGCAAATAGTTCCTTAAAAATAGACTTGACAAAATGTGAAAGAATATAACTCCTGATAAAATAGATTTGACAAAATGGAAAAAGAAAACAACTTCTTGAAAAACAGAATTTGTGAAATTGAAAAAAAAATGCAATGAACAAAACACCTCATTTAAAAATTCAATTGGCCAAATGCAAAAGGAGCTTAAAAAAAAAAAAGGCAATTGAAGAAAATAATTCAGTAAAAATTTGAACTGAACAAGTAGAAATGAATATTCAATGAGACATCAAGAATCAGTCAAATGAAACCAAGAAAAAAAATAGAAATGTAAAACATTTCAGTGGAAAAACAACTGACCTGGAAAACAAATCTAGGAGAGACAATCTAAGGATTAGTGGATTTCCTGAAAACCATAAAGAAAAAAAGATTCTAGACATTATGTTTCAGGAAATCAACAAGGAAAACTACCCTGAGAGCCAAGAAACAGAAGGTAAAATAGGCATTGAAAGAATTTATCAATAACTTCTTGAAAAATACCTTAAAATGAAAACTCCAAGAAATATCGTAGGTAAATTTCAGAATTATCAGACCAAGGGAAAAATATTGCAAGCAGCCAGAAAGAAACAATTAAATTATCAAGAAACCACAATCAGGATTACTCAAAACCTAGATTGAAGGGTCTGGAATCGGATATTTCAAAAGGCAAAGGAACTTGGATTGTAGCCAAAAATCAACTACCCAGTTAAACTGAGCATTATCTTTCAGGGAAGAAAATGGACATTCAATGATAGAGTGAATTTCATTTATTTCTGATGAAAAGACCAGAGCTGAACTAAAAAACTGATCTCCAAAAGCATAAAAGAGTAAAAAGGAAAGTACTCTTGAGAACTAAATCTGTATTATGGGTATACTTAGAGAATTATTGTGATAATATAAAAAATAAACTAGAAGTGAAGAGGGTATTTATTGTACTGGAAAAAAGAGGAAAATGGAGGTAAAATGAGGGAAATTTCATCTCATGAAGAGGCAAAGAAGACTATATTATATTTACTTATATTATACTTTATAATTTAGGGAAAGAATGGAGGGGGATGAATATTGTGTGAATCTTACTCTCATCAGTTTTGAATAAAAGAGAGAATATCAGACATATTTGCCTTCACAGAGAAACTTGTCTCATCCTATGGGGAAGTTGGAGGGAAAAGAGGAAAGGAAAAGGAGATTCTAAAAAGAAGGGAAAACAGAAATATTAGAGGGAAAGTATGAGAAGGGGAGGGCCTATAAAGAGGGAGGGCTATTTGAGATAGGTGGTGATTAGAAGCAAAATACTGAGCAGGAGAGAAAGGAGGTTAGGAAAGAGAAAAGCACAACTCAGGCTAAATAAGATGGCAGAAAATACAGAATTAGTTATTGTAACTAGGAATGTGAATAGGATGAATACCACCATAAAATGGAAGCAGATGGCAGACTGGATTAAAAGCCAGAAACCTACAATATGTTGTTTACAAGAAACACATTTAAAGCAGAGTCATACATACAAAGTAAAGGTAAAAGACTGAGCAGAATTTATTAAGTTTCAGGTAAAGTTTAAAAAAAAAAAAAAAAAAAAAAAAGCAGAGGTAGTGGTCCTGATCGCAGATCAAGCAAAAACAAAAGTAAATCTTATTAAAAGAGATAATGAGGTTTCGAAACTATATCATGCTAAAGGGTACCATAGATAATGAAGTAATACAAATCCTAAAAATATATGTACCAAGTGGTATAGCATCCACATTCCTAGAGAAGAAATTAAAAGAGCTGTAAGAAATAGACAGCAAATCTATACTAATGAATGAACTCAACCTTGTTCTCTCAGAACTAGATAAATCAAACTGCAAAATAAGTAAGAAGGAAGCTAAGGAGGGAAATATAATTTTAGAAAAGTTATATATGATAAACCTTTGTAGAACATTGAATGGAGACCAAAAGGATTATTCTTTTTTCACAGGAGTTCATGGAACTTTTACCAAAATTGAATATATATTAGGGCATAACAAACTCAAAATCAAATGCAGAAAGGCAGAAATAGTAAATGCATCTTTTTCAGATCATGATTCAATAAAAATCATATGTAATAAGGAGATATGGGAAAACAGATCAAGAATTAATTGGAAACTATATAATATAATGCTAAATATGAGTGGATGAAACAACAAAAAATAGACACAATCTATAATTTTATCAAAGAAAATGGCAATAATGAGACAACATACTAAAATTTATGGTATGCAATCAAATCAGTTCTTAGGGAAAGTTTTATATCTCTAGATGCTTATTTGCATAAAATAGGGGTATGCAATTAATTGGGTATGCAACTAAAATAGCTGGAAAGAGAACAAATTAAAAACCTCCAATTAAATATCAAATTTCAAATTCTGAAAATAAAAGTGAAGATTAATAAAATTGAAAAAAAAAAAAACTATTGAACTAATAAACAAAACTAAGAGCTGGTTTTATGAAAAGAAAACCCCCCAAAATAGATAAACCTTTAGTTAATTTGATCAGAAAAAGGAAAGAAAATAAATCAAATTGTTCATATCAAAAATGAAAAGGGAAAACTTTCCACCAATGCAGAGGAATTTGGAGCAATGATTAGAACTAATTTGCTCAACTGTATGTCAGTAAATATGATAATCCAAGTGAAATGGATGAATATTTACAAAATTATAGGTTGGCAGCTGCAGCTAGTTGGCATAGTGGATAGGGCATCAGCCCTGAAGTCAGGAGGACCTGAATTCAAATCTAGCCTCAGACAATTAACACTTCCTAGCTGTGTGACCCTGGGCAAGTCACTTAACCCCAATTGACTTGGAAAACAAACAAACAAACAAACCAACAAACAAACAAACAAACAAAAAAGCCCAACAACTATAGGTTGCCCAGGTTAACCAAGGAAGAAACAAATTACTTAAATACTTCCATTTTAGAAAAAGAAATTGAATAAACTATTAATCAGTTCCTTAAAATAAAACTCTCTGGGGTCTGGTGGATTTACATGTGAATTCTACCAAACATTTAAAGAACAATTAATTCCAATAATATGCAAACTTTTTGGGAAAAATAGGGAAAGAAGGAATTCTATCAAATTCTTTTTATGACACAGACATGGTGCTGATACCTAATCCAGGTAGGGTCAAAACAGAGAAAGAAAAATATATGCCAATTTCACTAATGAATATTGATGCAAAAATCTTAAATAAAGTATTAGAAAAGGGATTACAACAAGTTATTCCCAGGATAATACATCATGACCAACTAGTATTTGTACCACAAAAGCAGGGGCTGGTTCAATATTAGGAAAACCATCAGCACAACTGGCTATATCAATAACCAAACTAACAAAAACCATATGATTATCTCAATACATGCATAGAAAACATTTGACAAAATTCAACACCTATTTCTATTAAAAAAAAAAAAAAAACATTAGAGAGTAAAGGAATAAATAGTTTTCCTTAAAGTGATCTGTAGCATCTATTTAAATCCATCAGTAAGCATCAGATGTAATGAGGATAAACTAGAACCATTCCCAATAAGATCAAAAGTGAAACAAGGTTGCCCACTATCACTATTTATATTCAATATTGTGTTAGCTATGTAAGCTTTGGCAATAAGAGAAGAAAAAGAGTTTAAAGGAATTAGAATGGGTAAGGAAGAAATCAAATTGTCACTCGTTGCAGATGATATGATGGTATATTTAGAGAACTAAAAAAGTACTTGAAACAATTCACAAATTTAGCAAAGTTGCAGGATACAAAATAAATCCACAGAAATCATTAGCATTTTTACATATTTTATATATTACTAACAAAGTTCAGCAACAAGAGATAAAAAGAGAAAATCCATGTAAAATAACTGTAGATAATATAAAATATTTGGCAGTCTACTTGCCAAGGCAAAGTCAAGAATTATATGAACACAATTATAAAATATTTTCCATACAAATAGAATCAAATCTAATTTTTTGGGAAAATAGCAAGTGCTCATGGGTAGGCTGAGCTAACATAATAAAAATGAAAATTCTACCTAAATTAATCTTATTATTAAGTATTAGTAGACATATACTAATATACTTATTATTATTTCCATACCAATCAAACTCCCAAGAAATTACTTCAGAGAAAAAATAATAACAAAATTTATCTAAAACATGTACAAGACCTAAAACTATATTATAAAGCAACAGTCATCAAAAGCATTTGGTGCTGGCTAAGAAACAAATAATCAATCTGTGGAATAGGTTTTCACAGGACAAAATAGTCAATGACTACAGTAATCTAGTGTTTGACAAATTTAAAGACACCAGCTTTTGGGATAAGGGTTCACTCTTTGACAAAAACTGCTAGGAAAATTGGAAATTAGTATAACAAAAACTAAACATTGACCTATATCTAACACCCTGTACCAAGATAAGATTGAAATGGGTTCAAAATTTAGACATAAAGAGTGATACTATAATCAAATTAGAAGAACAAAAACCAGTTCACCTCTCAGATTTGTGGAGAAGGAAGGAGAGAACAGTGGGAACTGAATGTGAACCACAATATAGTATTTTCACTTTTTGTTATTGTTTACTTGCATTTTGTTTTCTTTCTCATTTTTTTTTCCTTTTTGATATTTCTTGGGCATCATATTTATGGAAATATAGAGAAATTGCACATGTTTAATATATATTGGATTACTTGCCAACTGGGGGAATGGGGGAAGAGAGGGAAAAATTAGAACACAGGGTTTTTAAGAGTAAATGGCAAAAATTACCTATGTATGTATTTTGAAAATGAAAAGCTATATACTACTGGGCTTATACCCCAAAGAGATACTAAAGAAGGGAAAGGGACCTGTATGTGCCAAAATGTTTGTGGCAGCCCTGTTCGTAGTGGCTAGAAACTGGAAATTGAATGGATGCCCATCAATTGGAGAATGGCTGGGTGAATTGTGGTATATGAATGTTATGGAATATTATTGTTCTGTAAGAAATGACCAGCAGGATGAATACAGAGAGGCTTGGAGAGACTTACATGAACTGAGGCTAAGTGAAATGAGCAGAACCAGGAGATCATTATACACTTCGACAACGATATTGTATGAGGATGTATTCTGATGGACGTGGATTTCTTTGACAAAGAGACCTAACTGAGTTTCAGTTGATAAATGATGGACAGAAGCAGCTACACCCAAAGAAAGAACAGTGGGAAAGGAATGTGAACTATTTGCATTTTTGTTTTTCTTCCCAAGTTATTTTTTACCTTCTGAATCCAATTCTCCCTGTGCAACAAGAGAACTGTTTGGTTCTGCAAACATATTTTGTATCTAGGATATACTGCAACATATCTAACATATATAGGACTGCTTGCCATCTAGGGGAGGGGGTGGAGGGAGGGAGGGGAAAAATCGGAACAGAAACGAGTGCAAGGGATAATGTTGTAAAAAAATTACCCTGGAATGGGTTCTGTCAATATAAAGTTATTATTAAATAAAATAAAATTTAAAAAAAAAGAAAAGAAAAAGCTATAATTAAAAAAAAAAAGACGATACTTGTAAATCTTGAGAATTATATCTTTATTAGGCCATTTAGCAGTACGCTTAAATAGATGTTATGGGTATAGGTTGACTATGATGTGATGATATAAAACTGGGGAGGTAAAAATAAGGATTGTACTGGGAGAAGAGTCAAGGAAAAGGTAGAAGAGGTTAAAAGACCTAATGCAATAGAGGAAAAGATTGGAGGGGTTGAAAATTGTGTAAATATTACTGTCATTGGATTTTAGCACAAAGGAGGGATAATGTACATACTTAGTTGGGAATAGAAATTTATTTTACTCTATAAGGAAGTAGGAGGAGAAAAGGGAAATAAAAGAAAATTAGAAAGCTGATAGAAGAGAAGGCAGGAACAGAAGGGGAGAGGAGAAAGTAAAGAAAGGTTTGATGGAAGATAGGGCAGATTGATGAAGGTGAGAATCAGAACCAAAAATTGTTGAAAAGAGATAGGGTTAAAGGAAAGCAAAAAGTATAAAATATTAAATGTACCCTTTTCAGATCATAATGTAATAAATATTACATGTAATATGGAGTCATGGAAAAATTGGCCAAAAATTAATTGGAAACTAAACAATTTAATCTTAAAGAATGAGTAGATTAAATTACAAAGCATGTAAAAAATCAATAACATCTTTCAAGAGAATTATAACATACCAAAACTTACAGAATGAAATCAAAGCAGTTCCTATGAGAAATTTCATGTTTTTAAATGCTTAAATGATTAAAAATAGATAAAGAGATCAATGAGTTGGGCATTGATTGGGCAAAGGAGTTCACAAAAGAATAAAATTTAAAAATAGAGTAGTAAGGGATAAAAGGGGTGTAGGTCACAATGTTTGAACTTCACTCTAATCCAAATTGGTTCAAGAATGGAAGAACAAATTATATATAGGTAGATTAGATAGATCACTCAGTTTCATATAAAAAATCTATCTCATTGATCAAAAAGAAATAGAAAGAGATGGTGATAAGAAAAATGGGAGTAGAAGGGATGGCAAAAGGAAGGGTAAATTAAGGGAGGCAGTGATCAGAAGGAAAACAGGCTTTTGAGGAGGGCCAGGAGTTAAAAAAGGACAAATAGAATCGAATTCATGAGAGAAATACCCAGTTAGAATTTTTAACTATGAATGTAACAAGTTCTTTCAAAAATCGGAGATGGAGAAATGATCTGGTTTGAATCTAAGGATATACTGTTCTAAAGAAACACACACTAAACAAACACATAGAGAGTAAAAATAAGGCACTGGAACAGAATCTACTATGCTTCAGCTGAAGTTAAAAAAAATACATGGGTCACAATCATGATCTCAGAGAAAACAAAAGCAAAAATAGACCTAGTTTAAAAAGATAATTAGAAAAATTATAATTTACTAAAATAAAACAAAAGGAAATAATATAAAAAAATTTTCTATCAAGATTCTTTGATACAATGTTATCTCTAAAATATATGGAACTTAATCAGTTTACTAAAGTAAGAGAGATTCTGTGTGATGACTGCATATTTAAAATCAGCCAGAGTGGGGAATTCAGGTTAAGGGGGGAAATCTTCAATCTTTATTCTCAGTAGAGGTGAAGAAGGATTGCGATAGCAATATGGGCAGCTGCTACAGGAAGCCAGCTAGCAGAGGGGGATTGGAGGTGAAGGGTGGTCGCGATAGCAATGTGAACAGCTGTGTCAAGACAGCCAGCAGTCTCTCTTTCCGCTTCCCTTTCCACCCCACTGCCTCCACCCACCAAAAACGTCATTTCCTATACAACACATCAGGACTTGCACAAAGATTGGAGGGGTTGAAAATTGTGTAAATATTACTGTCATTGGATTTTAGCACAAAGGAGGGATAATGTACATACTTAGTTGGGAATAGAAATTTATTCTTTCTTTCTTTCTCCAAGCATATATATTAATAGAATATGGTCCAATTTCTATTTAGCCTCACGTGCTTGGGACCTCAGTGAATCAACTCAAGCCTCAGCCCATTACAATTCTGCAACTGATAAATGGTCAAGGTATATAAGCAGTTTTAATAAGAAGAAATCAAGGTATCTACATTTATATGAAAGTAATATTCTAATTTATTAAAATGCAAATTAAACTCCAAGATCCCAACTCATACTTATCAGAAATGACAAATACTAAGGGGATGAAGGAAAATAGGTACACTAATGAACACTTAGTAGAATTGTGAGCTGGTGCAATCATTCTGGAGAACATGGAACATGGATCCCAATGGATCATAAAACTACTCAATCTCTTTGACCCAGCATATTAATTGTGGACCCCAAAGAGATCAAAGAAGAAAAAGAATCGTAATTCCAAAGGACTCATGATGAAAAAAAAAAAATGTTATATTTCCAAAGAGAGAGAGAATGAATTGAGTACAAATTGAAATACAATTTTGAACTTTATTTTTTATGCTTTTTTATGAAATGATGAATGTGGAAATGTGTTACATGTTTTCACATGATGAATGATATTATATTGCTTGCCTTCTCAGTTGAGGAAGAAGATAGTAAAGAGGTAGAGAAATTGGAACTCAAATATTTGTTTTTAAAGATGTTAAAATAAATAAATAATGCATTTAAAAATATATTATAAAAATGTTAACATTTCATCTGTAAAATTACTTTTTCTTCAATTGGGCATAACAAATCAATAAAAACATTTCTCCATTCTCACACCATCCTTCAGCATTAAACATCCCAAAACATATTTGGTGAGCATCAAATACCCTACTTTTAAAACAAAGTCAATAATTCTTTATACTTGACAGTAACAGGGAAATGCTCAATAGTTTCTGAAGGAATCAGTAATGTATATCCAACACACTAGAAGTGCCTTATTTAGAATATTGAAATGCAAAGTAATCCCCTGGTAAAAATGTGAAAACAAAATCCATATATGTTCTATGCCATAATGTTTTTATATAATCTTTTACTTGAGAACAGTAATTTATACTGCACATTTTATTATAATTCACTTATTCACTTTACAATTGACTAGAAGATTAGACCCATTAATGGTCTAAGCCTCAATATTTAAATTATATCTCAATATTTAGATTATACATTTAGATAATATACATATATATATATATATATATATATAGAGAGAGAGAGAGAGAGAGAGAGAGAGAGAGAGAGAGAGAGAGAAAGAGAGAGAGGGGGGGGGAGGGGATGTTATCTTTCATCAGCCTTACAAAGCCTTACAAGGCAAGTTGGTGTTATACCATTTCGTCATTTCTTCAACTTCCCCCCCACCTTCCCCAGTGTCACTAACATTTGTATAAAAGCAATTTACTTTAAATCATAGATCTGCCATGTGACCTACATAAGTTACTTAACCATATAAGATGTTGGAGATTTTATCTTCCAAGAGGATTACACTTAATTCAAAGCATAAATCACATGGATAGATGTGAACTTGGAGTCAAGAAGGCTTGAAATTTAAATCCAGCAGGATGGCTGAAGGCTTGTTTCTTTTTCTTGCTTTTGTTTTTTGTTTTTCTTTGAAACTATTACCATCAGACAGTGGGAACAAATTCTGCTGGTTCAGAGAGAACTAGTGTCATCGAACAAGAGTTTCCAGAATGACTATTATTTTTCATCATTCACTTTGAGTTGTAAAAAAATTAAGAAGACTTGTTCTTTGTTATCTCCGCTGGCTTGAGAAGAAAAATCATAAGAGCTTTGTGGCTGCTTTTTTAACCTTATAAATTTATTTCAAGAGTAAAATTCAATTCTGTTGCTGTAGGCTCCATTTTAAGTATATGATGGTCATGTTAAAAGATCCAACTATTATTATTTTGAGTAGCTGTCTTTGTAGATAGGAAACATATTGGATGAGTGCTCAAGAGCTACGTTATGAGTAGGAGTAGTATCATTCCCAAAATGTTATAGTGTAGTAGTGGTTTATTTCTGGGAACTTGCTATGGCAATGCTAAATTGGAGGAAGAAGCCAAATCCAGAAAGAAGTTGTGTGATCCAGAAATAAGTCTGTTCAGTACCATCCTGGGCAGCACTTTGCAAATTCCTGGACCACTTTGGATCTCTTGGCTTGAATGATTGAGATTAGTACTGCTGAACCAAATCACAATTAGCACACTGGGGAATTCTGTGGATTGAAAGTGGTTTTGGTCTTCTGCCTTAGTTTATTCTACTGAAGATTTATGCACAGAACTTAAGTTTAGAACTCAGTCCCCACTTTGTTCTTGGGTTCAGAACTATACACATTTGGTTCTTAAAATCGTTGCTTATTTCTTATACAGATAGGAAGGCATATACACAGATAGTACTCCCTTTCCACTGTGACCATAACTACAAGTGTACTCCATTTTTGAATGGTGACCCAGAAATGATGAATTGAAAGATAGTTCTTGTTACAGATGAGTTCTGCCTACAATTCTAATAAAGAATCCTCTTTTGGTTCTGGCATTCAGTTCTCTTACTGTTTTTTCTGTCATTATAGTCTGCACTGCTTTTGCTTATTGTGGCACTAAGGCAATCCTGCTACTAATGCATCCTAGTGTTGTGGACCTCTCTTTGTCTTCCTAAGATGCACTAACTGAATTTTTTATTTTTTATTGAGCTTCCTGATCAGAATTTGTTCTGGTATTCTTTTATCAGTCATTGCAGGGAAAAATGTGAAGGAGGTAAGGCAAAACTGCATCTGGACTTAAAGTCTTAAAAGTAACAAAGAAAAAATGCATTTCTTCAATTAAATTATTGTCATTTCTTTGACAAAGAATTAATTTTATGTAGTAGAATTTACATTATTTACTGTCATGAAAAAGTTATTTGTTTTTCCCTCTATTGACCGTAACGCTAACATTCTCTTTTTTGCTTCCCTACTCTGGTTTCTAGATTTTTTTGACATGATTATATCTTTTTAAAAACCTATTTGATTACTAGCTTTTATAGTTTTATAAACTAGTTTTGTAGTTTCTTTATGGAGTATAGCTTGTTATGTATGTATAAGAATTTTTCTTTCTCCTCCCTTTTTTAGTTTAAATACTTGTTGATAATATTTAAACGATTGCGAGAAAGTTTTGTTTTTGTTTCCCACTGTGCCCTCATTAGTTCTATAGTATCCCCAGCTATGTAGTGTTTAAGCTACATTTTAGAAATCTGTTACACTGTGCAATACCCTGTTGAGAATTTTCTGTACTCGTTGTTCTAACACTCTGAAAGATATGCACACAGATAATAATATTTGAAGTTGGGAGAGAGTTGAGAGTTTCCTGTGACAAATAATGCTTCTATTTCTTCTTGTGCTAATCTTCATCTCAGTATCTCAAAATATTGAACAAGATGAAACTGGAAAGAAAATATTTTGTTATTATTGCGTTATTTTAGTCAGGCCCAATTCTTTGTGAATCCATTTGAGGTTTTCTTGACAACGATACTTGCCATTTTCTTCTCCAGTACATTTCTACAGATAAGGACCTGAGGGAAATAGAATTAAGTGACTTACACAAGGTCACATAGCTAGTATGTATCTAAAGCCAAATTTGAAGTCAAATCTTCCTGAATTTAAACCCTGTACTTTACCTACTATGCCATCTAGCTATTCTCACAAAGAAAGGATAAGCCCTATTTAAAATATTCAGAAAAAAAAATTCATATTTGGGAATTAATTTTTGAGATCACTAGAATGGGGACATTTTCACAAAAACTGATCAGATGTTTTTATTTTTTTAAACAAAGTAACCAAAATACATCAATAACTATGCAGCCAAATGAGTGCTTTATCTGTTTGTATGTATATGTGTATATGCATATATTTACATATATATACTGTATGCAATACATGTATGTGCTACAAACACATATGCATAGATAATATGTTTATGCACATGAGTGTTTCTATACATATGTGTATACAAGTATGTGAAATATATGTGTGTTTAAGAAGAAATCTTTGATCAAAAGAAAGGAAAATATTAGTCATAGGACTTTCTTTAGCAAACCATATGTAAATGATCACATGGTTGACTGAGCTACAAAAATTAAATTACAGTTCCTTTAAATGTTCCTTTTTCAATAAAACAAAATTATTCTTGAAGCCTTCCTTCAAAACATGCTTCTTCCTACACATATTAAAAATATTCAAGAATTACATTAAAAAATATGACAGTGACAAGGGTATATATATATAGAAGCTAGCATGTATTTTTTTTAATTGAGAATAAACAGTTAAATTTTCAGTGTGAACATTTATGCCTTAGAAATCAGTAAATGCTACAAATCAGAGCTTGATTTATTGTTTCATTGATTGTCTATATTTATAAAAGTAATTGAGAAAATGTTGATAATATAAATGAAATGTAAAATGCATCATGCATACATTTTTGGAAGCCAAATTATTAATTTACCAGCACTTCCCTGACTATGCAGGTCACTGTGCTTAATGATTATGTATAATATAAAATAAGGAGACATATATTCATGTAAGGTATTCTGCACTTCTAGAAAAATAGTCTAAGGTTCATTCAAACAATGGTCTTTAGAGATGTACAATATTCTTCAAACTGTTGTAGTTTGTCACTGCCCAGATATAGTAGAACTAGGCTAGGATTTAGCATCTAAAAACCAAGATTTCAATAACACCTCTGCTACTTATTACCTCTAGCTTAAGATAAATTACCCATCTTCTCTAAAACATTGTTTCCTCATCTGCAAAATAAAAGATTGAACTAGAAAACCTTTAAATTCCCCTCAAGTTCTAAATCAATGGTGCTGTTATTCTGTTAGTTTTATTGAGCCACAATATCTGAGGTTTGATTTTAATTCAGGTCTTCCTAACTCCAGGCTCAGACTTCTCTATTCACTGAACTATCGAGCTGCCTCCATTAATCTTATGGCGCATTCTCCAAGAAGATATAGCATGTACAGCTGCCATACTCTGGTAAAACTGTCTCAGCAGACTGGCTAAGCCATGTTGAAAGTAACTCAAAGCCATTTTTAGTTAACAAGATGTCTACACCAAGCATATAAAAAATGAGGACATACTGTTTCAGCTGTCATGAAGGTAACTAAAGCAGATACTGGTCAGATTATTACCATTTACCTTAGTAAAAGAAAGTGAATGAAAAATACTTCTTGCCCGAATTATGACATAAAACTGAACTGACCACTCAAATAAAAAGTAATTAAATATGAATAGGATGTGTTTAACATATATTGGACTACTTGCCATCTATGGGAGGTTGTGGGGGAAGGGAGGTAAAATTGGAACACAAGGTTTTGCAAGGGCTAATATTAAAGAATTGTCTATGTATATGTTTTGAAAAATAAAAAAGCTTTATAAAAAATGAATTCTATACATATGTATAGAATGATGGATGGCAAGTGAATATGAACAATATCAGGCCTAAAACTGAGTATCAGAATATGATTATATCAGATCACATTTAGAAAAATCCATAGTGCTTCCTGTATGGTCACTAATTACTCATTGGCATACATCATTATGTTAATATTAAGATTTTCCAAGACACACTTGTATATCAGTGATATACCTTTGTTTATCATGAAATACCAGCATCTCAGAAAAATCAATAAAAATAATCCCCAAAGCAGCAAGAATACACAATGACAATATGTTCTAATAATGACTTATGTAAGATGTGGTAAAAAAAAAAAAAAAGTCAAATATATAGATAGGACTAAAAGGGTAGGTAAGCTGCTCAGACACTAATAATAAAAAAGAAAAAGGACAATCTGAATGCTGCAGTAATATACTGAAGTAAAAGAGTAAAGCAACTAACATGTTAAGTTGATCTTTTGGGGGGAATTTACCAAAAGATAAGGACAAAAATCCCATAAGCTGAAAAAGCATGCAAGAATTACCATCTCATAAAGGAGAACCATTGCCACTGAAATCACAAATCCACAAAAGTTTCAGCAAAAACTAGCTATGTGGCAAATAAGACTTGAATGTAACAGTAATCTATCGCTATAAAACTATTCTATTCCCACCTGACTCTATGTCATGGCTGCAGCAAACTGCAGAAATTCAAATAAACTACATAAACAGACATTGAACCAAATTACTTAACAAACATTCATCACTTTCTACAGACATATACTATGCTTTAGGGTATTAATAGCATTGAATTGATTATCAGGTTGATCCTGTCCAAGGAATAGAGAACTACTAGATATATTAGAGAGTCAGAATAGGAAAGAAATTAGTAATTGAATATTTGTTTTTTAATTTTTTTTTTGTTTCTAAATAAGACTAACAGAATTAATGGAATTTACTTTAGCTGCCTACCTTTAGAGCTATAACCAGACTTATAGCTTTTCTTGGCAGTACAGCACTAAATATTTCAGTCTAAATAATCTGTTAGAGATCAATGGGTTTGTATCAGGAACATTTTTTAAATTTCTCTATACTACTCCTTTGGGAACTGTGTCTACAGCCTATTTTGATGATTTAATGTGTATAGGAAATCTGGAATAAGCATATTTGTTGATATTTATCATTTCCTCCCTTCATATATTGACTGTGAGGATTATCTCAGCTAGTATAATACTGTTAGCTAATAATGTTTGAATGTAACTTTAGGTTATCACTTACTTTCCACTTTTCTTTTGTAAAAGAAAACTCACTAATTCTGGGAATTATTTGAAAATCAGTTTATTCTTCCAAAAATATTGTCTTGTTCTTTGTAGAAAACACTCTGTAATATGAGATGAGAAAAAAAGGACTCTATGGAAGAAGCTTGATTGACTTTCAGTTTCCTAAAGTTTACAATTGAAAACAATCACATGTAGAATAATAGTCCACATGCAAGAACCACTAAACACCCCTCCACCCACCTTTCTTTCCCTCTCCCTCTTTCCCTCCCTCCCTTCCTCCTTCTCTCCATCTTTCTCTCTCTCTTTCTCTTTCTCTCTCTCTCTCTCTGTCTCTGTCTCTCTCTGTCTCTCTGTCTCTCTGTCTCTCTCTGGCACACACACAAAACTTGGTGGGGGGGTACTTTGGGGTAATAAAAAAAAAAAAAAGGTTTTTTGTTTGTTTTGTTGTTCCTTAGTGTGTAATTTAAAAATTTATGTTCATGGAAATTCTACAATTATCAAATTTCTGGCTGGATACAATGGTATAGATTCTTCATTCATTCAACTGATCTCTCAGTAGTGATGTATTAAGTGATTATTATGTGCCAGGCACTGTATGTATGTATGTGTAGGCACTTCAAAATGGAATAAAAATGGTCCCTAGAGTCAACTTTCAAGTAACTTATATTCTAAATGGGAAGATACCATGTACATAAGTAGGTATGGATACATTTAAGGGGCAGCATGGTATTGTAGACAGAGATCTGAAGTAAAGTCAGAAAGAAAAATATTGGTTTGAATTCTTCCTAATATAGACGTTTACTTGCACCTCTGTAATTTTGAACAAGCCATTTAACATTTCTGGGTAGGCTTTTTTTTTTTTTTTTAATGAAGTGGGTAGACTTGATCTCCCAAGTGCCCTCTAGTTCTAAAGTTATAAAGTTAAGTGGGGAATTAACTAGAATCTAGTTTTGGTAGTGAGAAAGGAAGAACACAGAGAAAGTTAAGAAAGGATTGCAAAGGAGGGAAATTAAACTCAGGAAGAAATCTAGGTATTGAAAGAGGAGAAACTGAGGAATGAGGGCAATAAGGACAGCCAGTTCAAGGACATGGAGATCAGGGAGTTAGTGTTTTGTGTAAGGAATAACATATAAATCTAAATAAAAGCAAGAAGAACCCACTTGAGCCCTTATATAAAAATCACGATGAGGGCAATCAGAAATACTCAATTGGTTTGATCACTCAATTGGTTTATTTTTATAAAATAACAGAATCAGACAATCTCCCTGCTGGAATGGAAGTAAAAAATCAGCTTGTCAATGACATTTACTTAAATTGAGCTTGAAAAGTACTGAAAATAGAGTTTTTAATAAAAACAATTATCTGGCCACTTTTTTCCCATACCATTCCTTGCAGGGTTCCTCAAACTATGGCCCGTGGGCCAGATGCGGCAGCTGAGGATGATTATCCCCCCTCACCCAGGGGTATGAAGTTTCTTTATTTAAAGGCCCACAAAACAAAGTTTTTGTTTTTACTATAGTCCGGCCCTCCAACAGTCTGAGGGACAGTGAAATGGCTCCCTATTTAAAAAGTTTGAGGACCCCTGAGTCAGTTATGCCCATGTGTGGCCCACAGAGAACATGATTCTGTGCTAAAGAATTCTGGGACCAAACCCTGTAATACTCCTACCATCTATTTTATTCAATTCATCCTAATTTGTTGGGGAAAGGCAGCATGTTGACAAGGTCTACTATAAATTTTTATTATGTACTCTGAACTGAACTTTCACTGCTACATGTCAATCTTGCTGTTCTTCTCTGATTTACTATCTAATCCTAATCCAGCAGAAATTCAAAAAGTTCTCTATTCTCAAGTCTTCTTCACCATCACCACTCTGTCTCAATAGAGGGCTTTAACACATACTTAATTGCATAAATTGAGACTATCCTTCATAAGATCACCTCTCCTCCACATTGCACATCCCATTATTCTTCAACAGTATTCTCTACCCCATCTTCATTTGTTCTAATTGCTAATGAAATGATGAATATTATCATCCCTTTAACTATGACATTAAAACAATTCTGTCTCTTCTCTTAAGGTAAGTTGGCCCTTAGATCTTTTCCCCTCTCTCATTTTCAACCCCACTTTATTTGCTAGCTTCTTCACTATTGTTTGTAAATATTTCCAGATTTTTGCTATCCTTAAATGATGAATACAAATTAATTTAACAGTGAAAACCATTCATCTGACTATCATTCCTTCAACTTTCTCTAGATTAGTGATTAATTCTTTATTCCATGGACAAACGGCCTTTTTAAAAATCTTCAACCATCTTGAACTGTGTGCTACATTTGATACTACTTGTGATGCCCCTTTTCTGTGTGGATTTCCTTCCTGGATTTTCATGGCATTACATTGTTATGATTATTTTCCTGAGGGGTCTTTTTCAGTCTCCTGTGCTACATCATTATGTATACCTTGATTCCTCTGTATTGTGGTCTCTGCTTCTTTTCTCTCAAAATTTTTCTTTCAGTTATCTTATCTCTTCCTTGGATTCATCTATCATTTCTATGCAAATAACTTTAAAATTTATATATCCAATTCTAACTTGTCCCCTCAAGTGCAGTCTTACAATTTCAACTTTCTTCTCAATAATAATATCTTTCCTCTAAGTCCATTTCTTTTTTTTTTTTTTCAGCTTTCCTATTTGTCATGAGAGCACTGCCTTTTTAAAGTCATTCATTTTGGATCATCCCACCTCTAGTTCTTCTGTTACTTCTGAGATTTTTCAAGGAGACTCAAATTGCCTTCTATGTTACATAGACTTTCTAGGGAGTACTTAATCAACACTATATCAATAAAAAATAGGGAAAAATGGTAAAAATATTGTGCTTTGAACTGCAGTCTTCATAGTTCTCTGGATGCAGATGAGCTTTTACATCCAAAGTTTATTGGAATTGCCTTGGATCACTGAATTGCTTAGAAGAGCTCAATCTGTCATAGTTGATCATCACTCAATCTTGCTATTGCTTTGTACAATGCTTTTCTAGTCCTGTTTATTTCACTCATCATTAGTTCATGTAAATCTCTCCAGGCTTTTCTAAAATCAGGCTGCCCATCATTTTTTCAAGAACAATAATATTCCATTATTTTCATGTCATAACTTTTTCAGCCATTCCCCAATTTATGGGGAATCCACTCTTTTTTTCAGTTCTTCACCACTACAAAACGAACTGCTACAAACATCTTTACAAATGTGGGTTCCTTTCCCTCTTTTATGATTCTTTGGGATACAGACCTAGTAGTGGCACAGCTGGATCAATCACTCTGAAAATTTAATAATCAACTCTTGTGAACGGGTATAACCTATCTCTATCATACCTTTCTTTGCCTATCAGATTCATTGATTGCAGATGTTGGAATTTTACTCTTTTCTATTGTCACTTCAATATTCTCCTAGTACTACCATCACTCAGTGACCTCTTCCATCTTTAAAGTTAATTTTTATTGACATAAAATTTTAATAGTTATTATCTGACTACCAGGATATTTCAATATGCCCATGTCTATATAATCTCTCTGTCCCTACTCCTTTTTCATATTAAAGGATTTCAAAGTGTATGTTGATACTCATTTAGACAGTCTAACTTCCCATTTCTTCTACTCTTCAGTATCGTTACTTATGGCCATGTCTTGATTTTTTTTTTCATCACCCACAAATGTTTCACTTTCATGTTCATTAACTCAAAGATTATTTTATCTGATTAAATTTTTTATCATAAAAGTCTCCCTTCTCCCCTATAATCCCTGATATTCAACCTCATCTTCACCATGTGCTTCAATGCTGCCATTCCTCAGTTATTTCCCAAATCATCACCACAATAATATCTTAGATTATGCCTTCTATCCAAAACTTTATTCATGTGTTGACTAATGAAGCTGGAAAGATCATTGTAAACTTTGTTTATAGGGTTCACTATAGATTTAAACATATAATTAAATAGGACTCACAGGAGGAATACAACTTTTTTATATTTTCCTTATCAATTTACTATCCAATTTATCACAATAATTATTCCAAACTTTTTAAAGTTTCCTCAATTGTTCTATGATATCTCCTTCCTCCTATCTTCTTTATTGAGGACTTTGTCTCATATTTCCTACCAAAAATTGAGGAAATAACCAAAAGCTATTTTTTTCCAATCCTCATTCAATTTCACTTGGATCTTTTCTTCCTCTATCTTGTCTTTAATGCCCATCTCACATGAAGAAGTGTCCTTTATTCTTGTTAAAAGCAAATTCCTTTAGAAACATCTTTAGTTCTAATCTATACTATCTTCTCTAGTATATAGTCTCCTTTATCATCTCACATACTCACTAATTTTTAATCAATCCCTATCTGCTTTGTTGCTGTCTTCAAACTAACTTATGTCACCAATTCAAAACACACACACACAAAAAAAAAAAGTAAAAGAAAAAGGAAACTGTGATTTGATTTGACTATTGCTTCTAGGTAACATGGTATATCTCTCCTCCCCTTGATAACTAGATCCTTGAGAAAAGCAACTAAAATCAAATCTCTCACTTTCTTCTCTTCTCACTCCCTTCTATTTTCTTGCAGTTGGACTTCCAAATTTAATATTCAACTGAAACTTATCTTTACAAAATTAACAATGATCTCTTAATTGCCAAATCTAATAATCATTATTTTCAATCCTTATTCTTCTTGACCACTTTGTGTAGATTTGAAATAGTTGATGACCCTTTTTCTGCTGGAAACATATGTCTTTCAAAGTATTTATGGCACTGTTCTCTCCTAGTTCTCTTTACCTTTCTGACCGTTCCATAGTCATCTTCTTTTCTCTATTTGTCTCTAGATACTACCCAGAAAAACTGAATATCTCCCAAAATTTTATCTTGTCCATTCTTATGTTCTCACTCTGTCCCCTCTCCTTTGGCAATATGATCAATTACCATGTATTTAATTATTCTCTCTATAAAAATGATTCTCTGACTTAGTTATCTAGCTCTAACCTCTTTCTTGATATCTAATCTTACAGCACTGTTTATCAACTGTTTAACCTCTCAATGTCATCTCAAATTTTACATGTCCAAAGCAAAAATCACCATATGTCCTTTCTACCCTTTTTCTTTTAGCATATCACTACTGTCAGTTACACAGGCTCACAATTTTAGTGACATCCTTGTTTCCTTACATGCACTCCAATCTCATACTAAATCTTTTTTTCCAGTTTCATGATTTCTTTTGAATTTTTCCTCTTTTCTCCTCTCATCTTGGTGTAGGTTATCACCATCTTATACTTGGAGTCTTGCAATAGCCTTGTTTTTTCTATACATCTGACATTTTCTCCTATTTTAGACAGTCCTCTATCTCAGCTGCCAAAGTGATTTTCCTAAAGATCCTTAAGACAATACAATCAGTTTTGCTATAATGCTGCTTTGGAAATGCTAATCTTCCATTATGATTGATTTATTAGGGAACAATTTGAGTATAATGTGAATTTGACATTTTCCTATGTGAGATTTTGTCCTTGAGAAACAAGAACACAAAAACTCCACCACTTCACAGCTTGCATTCCTACTCCCATAAGCAAGGCTTTTGCAGGGTAAAGTGCCATATTCATTTTGTATCTTATGGTATATAGGAACTCTGGGTGGAAGTTTGCTGATTTGTGGAGAAAAGAACACAGATCAAGCAACAGACTGAGGCTGTGGATTCCACTACCATTTATTTCAGTATTTATATATGTCTTAATCATTAAACATGAATTGAGATATAATTTTTATTAGGTTATTATATTTTTTAAATATTGCTTATGATGTTTTTGAGTTTTGTGTCCCTAAACCTGTTATTCTCATAAGCTTGGGATTTTTATTCTTTGATTTTGCATAACATGGTGAATTTTAGGACTACATATGTTTCTTTATAGCAGAACTAACTCTACTGCTTGCATCAAATATAAAATTTTGTTTAGCTTTTAAAACCCTTCACAACTTGGCACCTACCTACCTTGCTAGTATTATACTTTATTTTCTTCCACATACTTTAGAGTCTTGTGACATAATCCTTCTTGCTGTCCTTTGCATATAATATGCTATCTTCCTACTTTTCTCATTTTCTGGCTATAAGCCCTGATATGGTTTCCTTTCTCACTTCCTCTCATGACTTCCCTAACTTCAGTCAGGATTCTGCTCATGTCCTCTGGCAAGAGGCCTTTGCTTCCCTTCTGTCTATCTCTACTTTTTGCCTCTCCTCTGAGATTACCTTCCATTTATCTTAACTATCTTATATTTATATAATTGTTTGTATACTATCTCTCTTACAAAAAGATGGAATTTTTTTCAAAAGAGGGACAGTGATTTTTTTTGTTTATATGTTTCTCCTTTTATTTGCATCCCCAGAATGCAGCACAATGTCTAGCACATGATAAGTACTTAATAAATCTTTGTGACTGATAGACTGATATAATTACTATTACCAGCTTTATGAAAAGTTTAACAGAAATACAAGTATTTCTGCCTATAGATAGCATGTTATCTATAGGAGAATAGTACAGTATACTAATCAATCTGTGTCCTAACCCAGATAATTTCAAAAATTAAAAAAAAATTGATATGAGCCTAAGTTCATTGGTATTTTTTGGTTCTCATTTTTTTCTGGTTATACATGTACTTACATTTTTAAATATACATTTTTGTGAATAACGTTGGGAGATAAAAATCAGAACAAAAAGGAAAAACCTTGAGAGAAAAGAGAAAAAGAAAAAAAGGGGGAAAAAGTGAACACAGCATATATTGGTTTACATTCAATCCCATAGTTCTTTTTCTGGATGCAGATGGCATTTTCTATCCATAGTTTATTGGGATTGCTTTGAATAAATGAAGTGCTAAGAAGAACCAAGGTTTTCATGGTTGATCATTGTATAATCTTGCTATTACTGTGTACAAGGTATTCATCATTCTCCTTGTTTGGATCAGCATCAATCTGTATAATTCTTTCCAAGCTGTTTTAATATCAGCTGTGATAATAAAATGATGTTCATAATTTCTTTTCTTTTCTTTTTTTTTTTGTTTTTTTGTTTTTTTGCTGAGGCAATTGGGATTAAGTGATTTACCCAGAGTCAAATAGCTAGGAAATATTAAATGTCTGAGGCCAAATTTGCTTGTTCATCATTTTTATAGAAAAATAATATTCAAATACTTTTATATAACATAACTTATTCAGCCATTCCTCACTTGATGGGCATCTGCTCACTTTCCAATTCTTTGCTACCACAAAAAAGAGCTTCTACAAACATTTTTGCACATGTGGGTCCTTTTCACTTCTTTATGATTTCCTTAGGATACAGATCCAATAGTGGCACTGCTGGATCAAAGAGACATCATTGGTTCTTGATGAAATAGTCTGGACTGTTTGTGATTATTGTTCTATTTTATAAATTGCCAAAATCATCTCTGAATTTATGGGGTTTTTTTTCAGATTTTTTTTTTTTTTTTTTTTTTTTTTTTTTTTTTTTTTTAGTAATAGAAAGTCAAACTCACTGGATTGTGGCTCAAAGATAGCACATGCTTACCTTTATTAAAAAGCAGAACTTTCCTTGTAGTCCCTCTTGGAGTGGCACCCTCCTTCACCACAAATTTTCAATGGTGAAGGGCAAAAGCTTTGTAATTCCACCTGACACTTTTTATATCCTGGGATTTACTTTATTTCTTTGTGGTAGCATGAAATTATTAAAATTTGACAGGTGATTCTTTATATTCTTTACATTTTCTGTTAATATTTAAAAATAATTATGCTTTAAATCTGAAGGTTATTCTGACTCATAGAGTGAACATAAGGCTAAATAATAATAAATCTGGTGAAGCTAAAGTTAATGAAGATGATGATGATGATGATAGTTTTGATGTTTGCAAATATCTTTATGAATGTTATCTATAATATTATTTTTACAGACCTTGGGAAGTAATTCTTATTATTTTTCCTATTTTATAGATGGGGAAAATGAAGCAAAAAGTTGTATGGCTAATAAATGCCTGAGTCATGCTTCAAATTCAAGTATTTCTGACTCCAAGTCTAGGATTCTATGTATTTTGCTACTTAGCTACTTCTCAAAGAGAAAATGTATATATGGGTATATCTATATATATATATACACACACACACACACACACATATGTATATCTATTAGACTTTATATATCTGGCTGAATGAATCAAATGTTGGAATTAAAGTTACCAGGAGAAATATCAACCATCTCAGATATGCAGATTATACCACTCTTATGGTAGAAAATGAAGAGGAAATAAAAAGAATATTGATGTTGCTGTAAAAGTTGGCTTAAAACTTAACAAAGCAACAAGAGCAAAAATGAAGATCTTGGTAACTGGCAAATTAAAGGGCAAGAAAGTATGAGATTTTGTATGCTTGGACTCACAGATCACTGCAGACAGCATGTGTACAATGAAATATAAAAAGCATTGATCATTGAAAGGAAAAAGAAGGCAAATCTGGACAGCATACTAAAAAGCAGAGTTATCACCATATTGTCAAAGTTTCACATAGTCATAGCTATGATTTTTCCAGTAGCAATGGAGGAGGTGAAAGTTGGATTATATAGCTGAGCACTATAGAATCAATACCTTTGGACTGTGGTATAGGAGAAGACTTTGACAGTCCCATGGACAGCAAGGAAACAAAATCAGTTGATATTTAAGGATATTAATTCAGGCAATTCATTGGTAGATGAACTATTAAAATATAAGCTTAAGTGTTTTGGCCATATAATGAGAAGATGAGACTTCTTGTAAAAGACCCTGATTTGGGGAAATATTGAAGACAAAAACAAAACAGGATGGGAGAGGAAGAGATGGATAAGTAGTACCATGGAAACAACAAACTTTAATTTGAGCAAATTTCAAGAAATAGTAGAGGATAGAAGGACTAGATATGCTGTGGTTCATGGAGTCTCAAAGACTTGGACATAACTGAGCAGCAACAAAATTATCTTAGGTTTTGTTGATATAATTTTTAGGAACCAGTATCTTCTCAGTATGATGAATGTTTATTTGACTAGAGCTATGCGGAGGTTTTTATTCAATGTGTTGTTTCTTATTTAATAACAAAAATATAAAAACCATTAAATCATATCTTTTCCTTTTTCATTCTTTTCTTTAAATGTTAGTGGAGATTTGAATGATAAATATCTATAGTTAATATATATAGTTAATCTATAGATTAAGAAGAATCCTTGGATTTTGCTGCATCATTGATTGGCCCTACCCAAGGGAACATGTTAAATAATATAGAAAGAAGTGGGAAGGAAAGACTGAATTTCTTCAGTTGAGAAAGACAAAAAAGGTAAAAAATATGGGAAGAAGGCAAGAGTAATGAGTAAAAATCTATAAATCTCTGAATCTAGTCCTCTGCCCCATCATTTCAAAAAGGAATGCTTCAACATCTGTCAAGGGATTAAACTAGTAAGGCTGAATTAGATAAGCATAAAATATATGTTCCATGCACTGCAGTTTGTTAAAATACTTAGATTCTAAAGAACTAGTCAGAATTTGGACACCATGTACGACTAAAAATTCTTCACTTCAATTATGGAAGCAAGATGTTGCCAATGAATCTTTTCCTGATACTATGACTGGCATTCCTAATCCCAACTCCACCTCAATTTTATATATCTGTGTATGTCTATAGATGTGTTAAATACACACACACACACACACACACATATGTATGTATGTGTACACATGTGTCTCTCCTGATAGATTATAAATTTCTTTAAAATCATGGGCAACAGCCAGGTGACTCAGAGAATAGAGTGCTATATGTAGTGTCAGAATCTGAATTCAAATTCTACCTCAAACATTTAGATTTATATGCCAGGACAAATGATAACAATAATAGTTATAATTTCTATAGTACCTATTCTGTGACTGCCATTGTGCTAAGTGCTTTATAAACTTTATTATTATTGATATTAGTATACTCACTTTATAACCAAGGTGACACAATTGCTAGGATAACAGAACTAATAAGTGTCCGTGGTTGAATTTTAAATCAGATTGTCTTGACTTTACCCCTGGAGTATACACTATACACTGTGTCACCAAGGAATCTAGTCCCTTAACTTTTTAACCTAATTCTTTTAACCTAACCCATATAACATCTCTTAACCTCAATTTTCTTATCTGAAATATGAGGGTTATAACAGCATCTACCTCACAGGGTTTTGTTGAAGATCAAGTGAGATAACAGCTAAAATATATGTAATCCTTAAACCATTATATAAAAGCTACACTATTAAAATATGTGCAGCGTCTTCCACAGTGTCACATAATAAGCATTTAGCAAATGTTGATTTAGTGATATTGAGTAAGGATTTCATATTTAAGATTTACTTTCAAGATGATGGATTAGACAGGGACTCACTCAATCTTGTCCCTCAAACTCCTCCAAATACCTTTAAATAATGACTCTAAAAAATTCTAGAGCAACAGAACACACAACAAGATGGAATAAATGATTTTCAAACTATGGACAACTTGAAAGGTCAGCAAGAAAGGTCTCTCACACCAGTGAGAGTGGAGCACAATTTAGTGAAAGCTGTACCAGCATATCCCTAGCCACAGAAAGCCAAAAGCAGGCTTTGGGAACCACCAAATCAGCATCTATGGCAGTCTTGGTGGGATGACTGGTCAGAAGGAAGTTACAGGGGACTTTTGCTAGCACTGAGTCAGGATTCTGTTGCTTTGATTTACTTAAATCCAGATCACAGCCCAGGCTAGCAGTCCCACAGTGAAGAGTACAAGCATACAAGAACATGCAGCCACAGTAGATCAGGAAACCTCCTCACAGTTCCAGAGAACAAAAGAGTGCTTATTGTCACCCATCACGTTGCCATTATTTATTCAGAATGTACTAGGTAGCAATCATTTCTGTTTTAGCCAGAAACCTTGAAAGTCTTCCTCTCTCAGATTCATTCATTCATGTATTTATCTATTTAGATTTGTTGTTTTTTTTTTTTAACTCCATAAAAGGGGATGTTCTTTGCCTCCTTAATCATTGAATAAGTACCTGCAGCCTCAGTTAAACTGAGACTTATTGAAGACTTTAGCTTAAAAAACCAAGGTGTCCCATTTCATCCTGAGCCATCTCCAGTTATCTTGGTATATTGGTATATATCTTGCCACTGAACTCAGATGATTGGAGAGGAAAGTGATCTTGTATAGCATGCCCTCATTTAAATCAATTCATTTGTATGTCAGGGCATTATCTCCCTGATGTCATGGTCCTCTACTAGAAAGAAGGACAAACAACAAAAACCTCTGTGAGACATACTAGAGTACATTCTCTAGTGTAACCCTATAAAAGGATGTTCAGGGAGTCATCAAAATAGGAATTTGCATCTGATTTTTCTACTAAAGTATTTTAAAAGCAAATGAAACTTCTTTGTGATCTATTCCATTAGTATATTGTTGTTTTGTTGTTGTTTGTTTGTTTGTTTGTTTGTTTTTTTAAAGAGCAATTAACCTTATGAGAAGTACTTTTTGTCTTTCAGAGATGTCCAATGTTTCTTCTGTGAAAGAAGAACAAGAACAAAACAAGAAAAAGAAGTGGATCTTTGTGTATTCTTGTTGATACCTAAATAGGCAATTTAAACTAACTTTTTGGGAAAAGGTTTCATCATTACACGGGAATATTCTCATACTTTGATCTTTCCTCAATACAAACATAAAATACAGAACTGTAGCTCAAGAGTATGGTTTGTATGTTTGTTTGAGGGTATTTTTTGTTTGTTTGATCATCACCTTTCAGTGCAAATATTCATTTGTATACTGGTAAAATGGTAAGATGATAATCTATGCATGGTATAAATTGAATTGAAAGGGCAAACCTTGACAATACTATTTAGAAAACCAGTTCTTATTTTATGCACAGAAAATCCAAATTTTGTTTCATTCTTTCGTGCCTCAACCCAGAATCTGTTATCTCCTCAAGACCCAGTGATTTTTGAAAACAAAAACAGTATTAGGAGTAGGTCAGAAGAACATTCCCCTGTAGATATAATCAAATGACAGTAGTAAACAGTTCTTAAAACAAGAGTAAAAAATTATCAAATAGCCATATGAAATAATGCTGTATATTACTAACAGGAAAAATTCCATCAAAGTAAACTTGAGGGTTAATTTCACTCTCAGCAAATTGGCAAAGATGACAAAAGACAGAAATAATCAATGCTGGAAAGGTTATAGAAGAAAAGAAAGGCATATTAATCCATAACAAAGTAACAACGAATTGGTGAAAAAAATAAACATCATTCTGAAAAGCAAATTGAAATTATGCAAATAGTGACTAAATTATCCATAGTCTTTGACCTAGGAATTCCTCTGATAGACTTATATCCTAAGACCACTGACAAAAGGAAAGTGTCCATATACAACATGTTTATAGTATCTCTTTTTTTTTGGTAAAAGCAAAAAGTGGAAAGAAGGTATATGACTATCAATTAAGGAAAGGTTGATTAAATTGTGGCATATGATTATTATGGAATATCATTGAGTGTGAGAAAGGATAAGCACAATGAATATAGATAATTATGGAAATATTTCAATGAATTGATACAAAATGAACTAAACTGAGCCAGGAAAATATTGTGCAAAATAACCATAGTAATGGAAATGAAAAAGAGAACAACAAAATAATCACAACAGAATTCTGTGAAATTTAAATGATCAAGTCTGGCCCTGAAGAAGAGATAGAAAGAAACCTCCTCCTGCTTTTATACAGAGATGAAGGAAATAGATATGGAATATTACATATACTGTTAATTATTCTCATATATTAGTTTGGCTAACCAATACTCATTCATTCATGTACTTATTTATTTATTTGTTTATTTGCTTATTCATTTGTTAAATTTCCCCTTGTTTAATTCCCCTTTGTTTAATTCCTTTTTATGAGGATGAACTCTTTAGGAATGGGAGGAGTAAGAGCAAAATGGGAAATGGAATAATGTAAAAATGAAAAATAAAATCAGTTATTTCCCCTTTTTTTTTTTCCAAAAAGGAATAGACCTCATAAACAAATATCTATGGCGCAATGCAATGAATTCTAATTAGGATTATTATGTGGTTAGCTAGAAGCACATAAGGTCTGGAGTCAGAAAAACCTAAAGGTAACTCTGGGTTTAGAAACTAATTAGTTGTGTAACTCTTGGCAAGTCACTTAATTTTTGTTTGCCTTGGTTTCCTCATATGTAAAATGGGAATTATTAAAATATCTACCTCTCAAAGTTATTGTAAAATTAAAATTAATTGTTGTAAAGTACTTAGCACAATGTGTGAGTAAACACTTTATAAATGTGAGCTATTATAAATTCCTTGTGATTTTCCTATTTATAAAAACATATTTTAATGCCATGAAATTCTGTTCCCCATGATATACTGTTTTAGAAATATTCAAGTGACAAGAGTTACACTAAAGGGTTAACCCTCCAGCAAAAATTACTTCATAAAGAACTAAATTTTCAAGTACTGTGGCAGAATTGATATATCTTTTCTATAGTATACAATAACAAAATCTTAATTTTATCACCTTATACTCTCTCAATTAAATCCCAGTATCCAGAAGGATTCTTTAATTCAACCAAATGAAAGTATAAATGAATGATATTCGATAGGACTGGAGTAGTTACCATTTTAGCAAAGAATTAAAGACTTATTGGGTTGACTATCCTGGAAAATAATATGGAAGAAACTAGTTATTGACTAACATCTAACACCCTATACCAAGATGAAGTCAAAGTTGTCTCATAATTTAGACATAGAGAGTGACACAATAGGGAAATTAGGAGAACAAGGGATAGTCTATCTCTCTGATCTGTGGAGAAGGGAGGAATTAATGACTAAAGAATTAGAGAAGATTATAAAATTCAAAATAAATCACTTTGTTTATATTAAATTAAAATGTTTTAACCCAGACAAAACCAATGCAGACATGGTTAGGAGGGAAGTAGAACAGAGGAGAAGGCAGAGAATTTCATCATATGTTTTTTGATAAAGGCCTCATTTTTAAAATATATAGAGATTTGATTCAAATTTATAAGAATACAAACCATTCCTCAATTAATAAATGGTCAAAGGATATGAACAAACAATTTTCAGGCAAAGGAATTAAAACTATTTCTAATCATATAAAAATGCTCTGAATCACTATTGATTACAAAAATTCAAATTAAAACAACTCTGAGGTACTACTTACACTCTCAGATTGACTAAGATGACAGAAAAAGATAATGATAAATGTTGGAGGATATGTGAGGAAACTGAGACACTGTATATTGTTGGCAAAGTTGTGAACTGATTCAACCATTCTGGAGAACAATTTGGAACTATGCCCAAAGAACTATCAAACTGTGCATCTAGCAGTGTCTCTACTGGGTCTGTATCCAAAAGAGATCACATGTGCATAGTATCCCTTTTTGTATAGCAAAGAATTAGAAACTGATTGGATGCTCATCAGTTGGGGAATGATTAGATAAGTTAGAGTAGATGATTGTTCTATAAGATAGGAACAATCTATAGATTGTTTTATAAGAAATGATGAGCAGGCTGATAACAGAAAAATCTAGAACGGCTTGCAGGAACTGATGCTAAGTAAAATGAATAGAACCAAGAAAACATTGTACACAGCAACAAGATTATGTGATTAGCAACTATGATGGAATCAGCTCTTTTAAACAATGAGATGATTCAAGGAAATTCCAATAGACTTGTGATGAAAAGAGCCATCTCCATCCAAAGAGAGAATTATAGAGACTGAATGTGGCTCAAAGCATTCTATTTATACCTTTTGTTGTTTGTTTGTTTGTTTGCAGTTCTTTTTTTTTTTTTATTTCTCATGTTTTTTTTTTTTCTTTTTTGATCAAATTTTTCTCACTCAGTATGACAAATGTGGCAACATGTTTAAAAGAATTGCTCATGTTTAATCTATATTGGATTACTTGCTGTCTAGGTGAAAGGGCAGACAGGGAGAAAAATTTGAAACATAAGGTTTTGCAAGGAGAAATGTTAAAAATTATCATTGAATGTATTTTGAAAAACATAAAGCTGTTATTACAAAATAAATAAAAATAAAGTATTAAATTCCTCAGAGTATGAGTAGGGGAAAAAAAAAACTTACAAAGTATGTTTTATAGATTATCATAATGGATCCTCATAAAAATCTTGTGAGGTAAGTGCTTATGGGTATTATTTTCCCAACCTTAATGAAATGGAAATTGAAGGAAAGTGCTTTGCCCAGAATCACTATTTAATATGTATCACAGGCAGGATTTGAATCTATATCCTCTTAATATTAAGTATAGCACATTAACCACTATGCTACAAAATTAACATCTTAGAGAGTTTTTGAGAGTGGGGATGGGGATAGTAAGAGGTTAAATAACTGATTTAGAGTGACATAGATAATATATATTAAAAGTAGGGCTTAATCCATGTTTTCCACTGGCCTTTCTCCAATTGCTCCTTTATTCACTATGTTGCCTTCTGAACTTATGTTATATTGTAAATTGCCTCAAGTAAAAATTCTCTTTTTTATAACATCATGGGATGGCTCCAGTATCTTTTTGTTTATATTGCAATATTAGAAAAGAACCTGAGAAATCAATAGGGGAATTGAAGAGCTTAGAATCCAGTATCTCCACTCATTGCATTAATGACCTTCTGCCCATTAAATATCCCCAAGGAATGGTCATGAAAATCCATTATAAATCCTTTAAAAAAGATGAAATCACTCCTTTATGAAAGTGTAGGATTATTATGTCTGAGACACTGAGGAGGAACACAGCATTGAAAAATCCACAAGTCAGCCAGTTGATTACTTACACATGCACATGCAAGTTTGTGGCTTCCCAGCTCCCAGTTCCCTGGGTAAGTATGACTCATGTGCATAGTGAAATGTGTACATCACATAGGTGTCCAGAATTGTACATCTTTGTTCACTTATCTGACTGCTACTTTTGGACATATCCATAGGTAATAAGTGGTTGGGGTACCTTAGGAGCATTTAATCCATAGTGGCTAAAATGTAGAGCTCCTCCACCCCCTTAAACAAAGGTTTAGTAATTTGGAATGTTTGATAAATTAATTATGATCAAGAGAGTTTTACAAATATTGTCTTATTGGCTTATATGGAACTGGCTGACTCAATCATTAGTTACACTGGAACTTTGTAAATCCTGCTATATTTCCAGTGCATAGGTCAATTAGTGGTAAAATATAAGGCTACTTATGTCATTTATTAGACAACAGTCCAATTCACAGAACCAGCTTAATTCTACTGGATATGTCCAAATCTCTATATGAAATCAAAACTTATTTCATTGTAACTTTGATGCATGAGTTCTAGACTTACTCACTGCAAGCAAGCAGAATAAGTCTCATTGCAATGTCATGTGTCAGCAGTTCAGACAGTTTGAAATTGTAAATCTCCTTTGGTAAAACTCTCTCTTCTTCAGGTTAAACATGCCTAGCTCTTTCAACTGTTCTTTATATAACTGATAGAGCTTCAAATAGCTTGCTTTTCTATAAGTGCTTTAAGAGTAACAATGTCCTTTCACTTTACTATCAAGCATCTTCTCTAGATTCACAGCATCGTAATTTTTAAAAAATATTACTCCCAGAACTGAAGTGTCTATTTCTAGATATAACCAAACCACTGTAGACAAGAGGGATGTTATTTCCTATTTCATTCGATTTATAATACTTCTATCAACCAAACCACTGTAGACAAGAGAGACGTTATTTCCTATTTCATTCTATTTATAATACTTCTATCATTGCTGCATAAAATGGAATTAACTATTTATTTCTGGGTTACTACATCAAATTGTTAACACAAGTTAAGCTTGTCCTTTACCATCATCCCTAGAGATTCTTCACAAGAACTAGAAACACTCAACTTTATCCTACATGTGTACATTTTTTCATATTAAATTCTTCCTGGTTACACTCAACCCACACTTTCAGTCTGACAAAATCTTTTATAAGTTGCTTTAAAGTCAATACCAAAGTTGTAAATCTGAGCTCTACTCTAAGCTTACTCGTGGCTGTAGAGTTTAAAATTGTCCAACTACAATAAAAGAAACTGAGGTAGATTTCTGAAACAATAGCACTTTATTAAAGGGTGTGTGATCCCTTTAATAGTTTTCATATCTTCCTCTAGATCTGAGATGCCTCCTTTTTCCAAATCCTTATTTTTAAAAGGTTCAGTACCTGAACACTCTACAGAAGCTATACAAAATGCAGAATTTCATTGGTTGATAGACCTTGCTTTGAAAGCCAAAAAATTAATTCATCAGCTAGAAATGTTATATCAGGGTCATGGGTTGGGTGAAGCAGGAACTATCTCTACTGACTAGTTGGTCTTAAACTAGTTGGTTTTTCTTAAGGAAGAAGAAATAGTACATATTATATATAGTTACCAAAAACAGATTGGGGGACTTTTCATGTCACATCACCCATTATGTATGATTCATAGCCTTATAGAATCATACATTTTGAGATTTAGACAAGAACGCAAAAATCCTCTAGTCTAACTTCCTTCTAATGCAGTTATCTCCTTAATAATACCACTGACAGAATGCAATATCTGGTTAAATATAACTCATAATTATTGAAAGTGCACAGATTCTATTGTTGACTTGTTGGAAAACTATGGATATTAGAGAATTCTTTATAGTACCTTTCTCCAGGATTAACTAATTATTCTTCTTTCTGTTCTTTGGAGATGTTCAGAGTAAAGTCTCTATCCTCAAGATTTCTATAAACAATATTTACAATTATTAAAATATAAATGTTGTACAAAATGTTAAGAAAGTATAGCAGGAAGGGGGTTCTTCCCATATAAAGCAAAATAATTATGAGTATCCCTTTTTAAATTGGCAAAAAAAACTGTAAATTATAAATTTCCATTAACTAGGAAAATGGTTAAAATAATATTAAAATATGAATATCCCTATTCATATAGAGATATTCCCTAAGTAAAGAAAATAATGAATACAGGGGAACACAAGATCTTTTTGAGTATAAGTATTGTAAAGCAATCAAAAAAGGGAAAACAATATCCAAAGGTACATTGGAAACAAAAACAAAGCTAAGTTAAATATTGTATAATTATAATATCCACTTTATTTGTTGTTCATGGTTCAGTAGTGTCAGACTTTTCATGATTCCATGAACATGTCAGGCCTTTCTATCTTTTACTATTTCCTAAAGTCTATCCATTGTTCATTGTCAAAGTCCATTGCTTCCATTTCACTATCTCTTATCCTCTGACATCCCCTTCTCCTTTTGTCTTCAATCTTTTGCCAAAATCAATGAGTCTTGTCTTCTCATTATCTAGCCAGTGTAATTAAGCTTCAAATTCAGTATTTGACCTCCCAAAGAATAGTCTGAATCAATTCCTTTAAGTTAGATTTGATGCCCTTATTGTCCAAGGGACACTCAAAAGTCTTCTCTAGTTCCATAATATCAATGTGTTCATTCTATGTTGTCCAGATTTTCTTAAAAGTAAAAGTTTTACAGCTATATAGTGCTACTGGAAAAACAACAATAACCAACCAACAAAATAAACAAAAAAAACAAACAAACAAAACAAGACAGCTTTGATTATAGGACCTTTCTCAGCAAAGTAATGTTTCTATTGTTGCTGTTTGGTTGGATATTTTTTTTTTTGAGTGTACTATCCAGATTTGCCATACCTTTCCTTCCAAGGAGTAGTTGTCTTTAACATCATGACTGCAGTTGGTCTGCAATGATCTTTGAGTTCAAAAATATAAAACCTGACAATGTTTCCATTTCTTCTTACTTTATTTTATCAGGAAGTAAAGAAAATAATTGTCATTATCTTAAGTTTTTGATGTTTTTATTTGTTTGTTTTAAAAGCTTTAAGTCAGCTTTTACACACTTCTCCCTTCTTTGCAGGGTTGGCACTATGTGTACAAAATTTTGTTGGGGAGGATTCTGGGAAGATAGTGGATTAGGTCAATAAATTTCAAGCTTTCCAGATTTCTCCCACAAGCAGAACAAATTTATGCCTCAGGGCAAATAGATTGGTGTAAAATCAAGAAGACTAGGGCAGAATCAAAGTCCTCCTGGTACAAGTCAAGAATAAAGAGCCCAAACTGGAGATTAACAAGTGTGAAGGGCAAAGACCTTCAGTATAGCTCCACAGAAACACCAAGTGGGGATCCCCCATATCCAGATGAATTTGGCTGGAGTTTCAATAGGAACCACAGAGACTTGGAGTTGGGGGTCTGAGTCCAAGAAGACTGAGGGAACTTTAGCTGATTGGGAACGCCAGTCCAGCTGCATTGTAGAGACATGGCCTTTGGCAAAAAGAAACCAGCATACCCATAAATACAGAGGCAGTGGGGGAGGGATGCTGCTGGCTGCCAGAACTTTTAAAAAAGGTGAAGCTCTTGGTTTGGATTTCCAGGTCAGAAGGGAGAGCTGAAGTGAAACAAGAGGCACCATCCTCCCCATCCTGCAACTAGAAGTGCTTACACTAATACTATAAGCACTTATACTTCTCATTAAAGAAAAAAAAAAAAAAAAGAGTAAAGAAAAACCCAATCATAGAAACTTACTATGGGAATAGGGTAGACAGGAGTTCATCTTCAGATGAGGAAACTGAAATTAAAAAAAAAAAAAAAGCTTCTTCTAGCTTCAAAGAGTAAAATTAAATGCCTCCCTATCCAAAGAGAATTTATGGAAGAACTCAAAAAAGAACTTATGAGAAATATTGAGGAAAAAACTAAAACTAAAATAAAAACCATCCTAGAAAAACAAGATTATGAAAAAAAAAACAACTCTTTGAAAATTAGAATTGGGCAAGGGGAGGCCAATGAAACTATAGAGACCAAGAAATAACAAAACAATATAAATAAATTAAAAAAAGAACAGAATATGAAACATAAGAAAGGATCTGAATGATAGATCAAGAAGAGAAAGTATAGTAATAATTGCACTACCTGAAATCTGACTAAAAAAACAAAACAAAACCAAACAAACAAATAAGCAAACAAACAAAAGAAAACCTTGACACAATAATGCAAGAAATAATCCAAGAAAATTGTCCTGGACTGATAGAATAGGAAGGGAAAGTAGAAATAGAAAAAAAAAAAAAAATCCAGCAGTTACCACCTCAAAGACATCCATCAGGGAAAAAATATACAAATTTATGCCAAATTTTGAAACTCCCAGATCAAAAAGAAAATTTTTCAAGAAATAAGAAAAAAAATCAAATATGCTGAAACTACTGTAGTGTTCTTGTTGGTTTTCTGTAGGTCTCTGGTCCAGCCTGCGTTTCAGCAGATCAATCACCCTAAGAATAGCCAGGTATTAAAGTCCAAATTCTTTATTACCTCCTTGTCTGGGGCCAGGCTAGCATTCTTGAGGCCTTTCAGATGGGCCTTGGGCTCAGTGGTGGGAACAGGAGCACAGGCCAGCCACCATTAGGCTGATGAAGATGGAATGAATGAATCTCCTTGGCTCTGAGGGCTTGAGCTCCCACCTCTTTTCTGGCTCTGACTCTGGCTACATTTATCCCAGCTTTATGTGCTCTATTTTAATTACATCATAGGTATAAATCTTGTAGAACTATATTAAGTACATGTACTGAACTAGAGAACTATTAATCACCAAGCTAAACAAGATAAGCATTGTCTTTATCAATTCCACTGAGTTAGTACCTTGTAAGAATCCTTGTTTTAAGTACAGAGTTCTGGCCCATAACAAGCTACAAATAGAACTATAAAGGACTAATGAGTTGCCAAAACCAAGTAATATAATAAAGCAGGAACACTTTGAGAAGAAAATATTGCCAGTGGAATCAATATAATATATTGGGGGATGTGAACTGGGGTAAAGGTGTTAATTTATTTACCAGCTGGCTTTCAGCAATGTGGAATAAAAGAACCTAACTTCTATAATCATTCAGTTGATAGATATTAATTAAAGGTCCACTATGTTCTAGAAATTGTGCTAAACTCAAAATACAATGAAAGGCAAAAATGCTTTCCTGCTCTCAAGGAGCTCATATTCCAATGGAAGAAACAACATGTGTACAACTATGTACATTCCAGAGAGATAAAACATAAATGAAAGGCTAATTTAGCAATAGGAGCCCAAGAAAAACCTCCTGGAGAATGTCCTTTGCAAAGAAGCACAAGGAAGAAAGTTTCACTCACTAGCAGTAGAATGTTATTGGTTTTTAGTTGAATATTCAAATTTAGGAGGAAAGGAGGAAAGTGTGGGGGAATTACAGCAATTTTTTTTTTCTGATAAAGGCCTCATTTCTCAAATATAAAAAAGTTACTTCCTAATTAATAAATGGTCAAATGATATGAATAGACAGTTTTCAAAAAGAGAGCTCTCTCTCTCTCTCTCTCTCTCTCTCGCTCTCTCTCGCTCTCTCGCTCTCTCGCTCTCTCGCTCTCTCTCTCATTCTCTCTCTCCTTCTCAATCACACACACACACACACACACACACACAAGACCGGATATGAAACAACACTCCCTCTCATCCAACATATATAACTAAAATACCACATCAGTTCCAATATACAAACTTAAATGGATATGACCCTGGGCAAGTTTTAAAACCTCTACATGCCTGAAAGTACCAAAATTTGCCAGCATTAATTAGTATCAAAATTTTAGTAGATTATCATGTCTTTTTTAAAAATGATGTTAATATTGATTTGATTATTGACTCAAAACAAGATAGATAGGGAGGTGGTAGAGTTTATGTGTAGTGGCTAATATATCTGGAATATATCATTGGATGGAATGCCAAACAGTCTGGTGCCTGTTAGATAAAGTGGATTAGATAATTTTAGACCCTGGACAAGTCATTTCATCTCTGCCTCAATTTTCTCATTTTAAAATGGGAATATGGTTACACTTGTTTCCTATGTTGTTATGAGGAACAAATGAGATAAAATTTATGAAGTGCTTACCATGGTGCCTAGCATTTAGAATTCACTTAATAAATGCTTATGTCTTCTCCCTTCCTCCCTCCCTTCCTTCCTTCCTTCCTCTCTCTCTCCCTCCCTTCCTCTCTCCCTCCCTTCCTCCCTTCTTTCCTTCCTCTCTCCCTCCCTTCTTTTCTTCCTTCCTTCCTTCCTTCTTTCCTTCTTTTTTTCCTTCCTTCCTTCCTTCCTTCCTTCCTTCCTTCCTTCCTTCCACTTTACCAATTAAAAAATCCCACTACAGTATAGTATTCCAAAATTGAGAGAATTAATTTGATAGGGAGAGATGGTTTGGAGAGGAAGGGTGTGTAATGGTCTCTGAAGTCTGGTTGGAAAAATACTATTCCTTTTCTGGAGATGGAAAAGATCTGATAGAACCAAAGCTATATGGAAAGATGATTGGAAAGGTAATTTTAGAGAACACCCTCTTTGGTAGGGAATGAAAACACGTCACCAGAAAGTCTAAATAAAACTTATATTTATTATCACTAAATAAAAGTAAACTTTTTGCTTTCAGTTCTACAGCACTTGGCTAGATAGGACTTTGATTGATTTAGCCCTGGTTGTCATCTCTAAAATGGTGGGTCATGAGACAAATATTATCTCTATTTGATATTTCAGGAAACTAAGGCTCAGAAAATTTAAAGGATTTGCCTAAATATACAGCTCTTTATTGACATAGCTAGAATTTGAACATATATTCTCTATTTTCAAGTTGAACACTTCTGTGATCAGTCAGAAAACATTACTTCTTCATTTACTAACTGCATAGTACTCATTTTTATCAAACTGCCTTTATTTTAACAATTGGTTCAAGAAAAATTACTAAGGTTTTCCATTTATTGGACTCCGAGTTTCCACATTTTCTACAACATCCAAAACGAGATGCAGAACTGGCTCTTCATATAGGTAGAATACATGATAATCTGTGTTCTTTGACATGAGCATCACTTTGATATCTGCCAAAATTTGTGAAATTTATAATATGAATCATTCATTTAGAATAAGTTATCAAATCTCTCAATGAAAATGAAACTTTTTCTCTTTAAGAAGGGTATTATTATATAATCATCTATCATGTCACCATAATTTATCAAGTGTGGAAGAAAATTCAAATCAAGTAAGTTTGATAGAAGAAAGATAGAAGTGAAGTTCCAAAGCATTAGATGTTGACATGGAAAGCTGAAATAGTCTGGTTTCTATAAGGATAAATTATAGTAGTCATGGGATCACTGGCCTTGTAGACAGGGGTGCAAAAAAGGAGGATAGAATGAGAGAACTAAATGTGAAAGCAACTAAAACAAAGCGTGGGCTTCTCTTCACAATAAAGACGACAAGGGGGGGGCCTTCACAAAAATAACACAAGGGCCAAATGAACCCTTCGCTGACTTTGTGGGACGCTTGCAGACAGCTATCATAAGAACAAATGGAGAAAATGCAATAACAGACATCTTGATAAGGCAACTTGCTAAGGAAAATGCTAATGAGGTTTGCAGAAGAATTATACTAGGACTGCGCAAGGATGCTCCTTTAGAGGAACTCATAAGACGCTGTGCCACAGTGGACACAGGTGCCTTTTATAGCCAGGCTATGATGCAGACTTCCCAAAATCCAAACATGAGAAGACAGAATCCCTCTTGGCAAGGGACTTCCAGAGAGACTCGTAGATGCTTTCAGTGTGGAAAAGTAGGACATCTGAAAGCTCAATGTTGGTATAGAGATAGAATGGGAAGACAAGGTGGGAGAACAAGACCCCAAACCCCATGTCCAAAATGCAACAGAGGCTTCCATTGGGCCTCAGAATGCAGACAGATTCAGGGAAACGGGATGAGGGGCCCAGCCCCAGGGCCCAAGGCAAAAAACACTTGGGGCATGATGGCAGCCAATGGTGCACCCAGAGAGTGCCTAGAAGTCCAGTACCCAGACATGACCAATCAACCAGAAAGCCATATGATGGGAGAAGGGGATTACACAGTCAACCAGCCAGGAAGCAACCTGATGGCAGAAGGGAATTACAATTGGGGAGAATAGAGCTGTATGCAGCTGGGACAACTGAGATACCCCCTGGAGAGGTGAAATCTGTTCCTCTCCAGCCTATGGATCCCTTACCTCCAGGCACAGTAGGCTTGACCATTTCACCTCCTTGTATGTACAAAACAGTGTCCATCCACACACTGATGTGGGAAACTGGGGAATGTGTAGATAATATCCCAGTCACTAATACAGGTAGTCAATGTGTGACTTATCACCCAGGAGACGTAGTAGCATCAGGTTTACCCATACAGGATCCTAATAAGCAGCCTCGTGATAGTCACCCAGGTTCTGACTCCAGACCACAAAAACCAGAAATATATTGGACAGCAGCAGTAACGGCTGACCGACCTATGCTCACTATCTATATAAATGGCCTACCATTGGAAGGATTGGTAGACACAGGTGCGGATCGTACAGTTATTAGAGGTGCCAGTTGGCCCAGTCACTGGCCAAAGATTAAAGCAGATACCTATATGTCTGGAGTAGGAGGATCAATAGCAGCTGAAGTTAGTGCTGCCCCTATGAGATGGACTTTTGAAGGCAAAACAGGAGTTTTTACTCCTTTTATAGTTGAAAAAATCCCCATCAATCTGTGGGGAAGAGACGTTTTACAACAATTGGGGTTAAAAATGAGTACTTTGGTTTTTTAAGCAGGGCTGCTGTTGAAGGCCTGCCAACACTTTCACCTATTCCTATCCAATGGAAAACTGATACACCAGTCTGGATAGAACAGTGGCCCTTAAGTAGCGATAAAATTCAGGCCTTATTAGATATAGTACAGGAGCAGCTTGAACAAGGGCATTTACAACCTTCTCTAAGTCCTTGGAATTCACCAGTGTTCGTTGTAAAAAAGAAATCGGGAAAATGGAGGATGCTCACTGATTTAAGAAAAGTGAATGAACAGATGGAAACTATGGGAACTCTTCAGCCTGGACTTCCATCTCCTACTCAGCTTCCTAGAGAATGGCCTCTTTGGGTTATAGACATCAAGGATTGTTTCTATTCCATTCCTCTGGATAAGGAGGATATGAAGAGATTTGCCTTTTCGGTGCCCAGTGTCAATTTAGCTGAGCCTTATAAAAGATATGAATGGACGGTTTTGCCACAGGGTATGAAGAACAGCCCCACTATGTGTCAAATGTATGTTGCTGCTGCTCTTGCTCCAATAAGAAAAGCATTTCCAAAAGTTATGCTATTACATTATATGGATGATATATTGGGATGTGCACCGGAGGAACAAATTCTAGAAGCATGTCTACAAAAAACCATAGAAACACTAAGATACTACAAACTTCATATCGCTACAGAAAAAATTCAAAGAAATGCTCCTTTTCAATATTTAGGATATGAAATATATCCTAAGGCACTTACACTACAAAAACTGTCTTTAAGAACAGAGAGGTTGAACACCTTAAATGATTTCCAAAAATTAATAGGAGATATCCAATGGATGCGTCCAGTATTAGGTTTAACTACCAATCAATTGCAACCCCTATATGACATTTTAAGGGGAGACACTGCTTTAAATTCACCACGCCGGCTTACAAAAGAAGCTCAAGAGACCTTGAGAGAAGTTGAACTGGCTTTATCCAATGTAGTTGAGAGAGTAACTCAAAAACCCTTGGAAATATCAGTTTTTGCTACGAAAGAAGCATCCACAGCAGTCCTTCATCAAGGAGACAGTGTGATAGAGTGGGTGAACCTCCCAGCACAACCAGAACAAAGCCTTTCGCCTTACCCAGTGCTTGTGGCTAGAATTCTATTAAAGGCCATTAAGCGAGCAGTACAATTATCTGGGACAAGACCTGACAAGATATATACCTTCTATACAAATGCACAAATTAATGTATGCTGTGAAACCATCCCAGAGTGGCAGATTTTATTGGCCATGGCTCCAAATTTTGCACATGGATCTCCATTAAAGATAACCAGACTACTGCATAATTGGCAATGGATTTTTGAAGAGAAGGTTTCTAAGGTTCCTCTTGAAGGACCAACCATCTTTACAGACGCAGCCAAACAAAATATTTGTGCTGTATACTCTCATGATCTAACCGTAAAAAGAGTAGTCAGAACTCCTTTTCAGTCCACTCAGCAGAACGAATTATATGCGATCATGCTAGCTCTCACTTATTACCCAGGCGACATAAATATAATATCTGATTCAGCCTATTCAGTAGGTGTGGTACAAAGAATTGCCACAGCCCAAATAAAATTTGCAGCTTCTAATATATATCAGCTCTTTAAGGAACTTCAAGAGCAAGTGAGAAAGCATCCAGGAAAGATTTATATCCTGCATGTCCATTCACATAGTGGACTTCCAGGTCCTATTTTTGATGGAAATTCAAAGGCAGATAGCCTTTTAACTATGTTGGCCAGTACACCTTTATTTCAGGAGGCCCAGGAATCCCATTCTAAATACCATCAGGCTGCTCGAGCTTTGCGTTTACAGTTTGGGATTACAAAAGAAGAAGCTAGGAGCATAGTGAAAAGCTGTACAGCTTGCCTTCCCTTCCACGCTCCTACACTGCCTCCAGGGAAGAACCCTCGTGGTTTGAGACCCAATGAAATCTGGCAAATGGATGTGACTCATTATAAATCTTTTGGTCGTCTGTCTTTTATCCACGTTGTGGTAGACACCTTTTCAGGATTCACTTTTGCCATACCAGCAGCAAAAGAGACAGCCCGAGTGGTCACTGAATTCCTCATTCAAGCATTCGCAATTATGGGTGTGCCACAAGAAATAAAAACAGATAATGGACTGGCATATACCTCCAAACATTTTGAACACTTTTGTGCACAGTATAAGATTCTACACACTACTGGCATACCCTTCAATCCTCAAGGTCAAGCAATAGTAGAAAGAAGAAACAGAGACATTAAGACACTCCTCCAAAAACAAAAGAAAGGAGGAGCCACGGTAACCCTAGAGAACTTCTAAATTTAGTTCTCTATACCATTAATTTTTTAATCTTTGATAAAGATGCACTGGCTCCAGCAGACAGGTTTTATAACCCACCAGAAGAGCAGTGTCCAGTGCGAGCAGCTCCACTATCTTTAGATAATCGCCAGGTGATGTGGAGAGACCCAGAAAGTGGTGAATGGAAGGGACCAGATAGACTAACTGCTTGGGGAGAGGATTTGCTTGCATCTCTACAGGTGGAGAAGGAATCAGATGGGTGCCTACGAGCCGCATTCGCCTTGTCCATCGCAGAAAGATGGAGCAGACGCTTGAAACAAAGGAGAAGACCCAAGAAATATCGGGTGGTTCTGTTGCTGATTGTGCTCATAAGAATTATTAGATTCCTGGCACATGAACTAATGGACAATGGAATCCTATTGGACTGTTTCTAGGACTTATGGACATGTGTAAATTTTCAGATTGATTCTTGTTATTTGTTACATTACTACTAGCCTGTGTTATATTGCTATGTGCTCATGTAAATTATGTATAATGCCTCCCATATTGATGGATTTATGTATACCATGTATATCTGTTACAAAGTTCTGGCCCATATTGATGGATTTATGTGTACCCCCTCAGAAACCCCCTATGTTTTAAAACAAAAGAAAGGGGGAGATGTTGGAATCCTTACTAACTGCTAAGTAATTAGAGTTGATCTAATCTTACAAGAAGTTGTTTTGGCCAGAACCTGAAACAAGGTACTAAGTAGAACTAATCAAGACAAGGCTTGTGTTCCCACCTTTACTCAAAGTCCACACCTTAAAGCTCTTTGGGCCAGAGAGTACTATGGGAGAAAACCCATAATCCCATTTTCTCAGAAGGTTCAGATATAAGGCGAGACAGCCATTCCAGAATATATTTTCCTCTTGGCTGGCTGATCGCGCGAGACTCGAGAGAAACGATTCTGCTGCAGAGAACACTTTTGGGATTTCAGTGGAGCTACGCCAGAAGCCCTCTCCCCGCGGCAAGTTGGTGCTGGGCTCCCCAGAAGGAGATAAGAGAGATCTTCCATCTCTGTTGGAGGCAGAAGAAGGCAGAGGCAGAGGCTGAAGGACAGAACCTTTGGATTTGGAGACATCCGAAGGGCTCTAAGCCTCTAAACCGGCTGTCCTCTGAGAACAAACTCCAACATTTTGAACTCTTAACAACAATGAAAGGCAAAAATGCTTTCCTGCTCTCAAGGAGCTCATATTCCAATGGAAGAAACAACATGTGGACAACTATGTACATTCCAGAGAGATAAAACATAAATGAAAGGCTAATTTAGCAATAGGAGCCCAAGAAAAACCTCCTGGAGAATGTCCTTTGCAAAGAAGCACAAGGAAGAAAGTTTCACTCACTAGCAGTAGAATGTTATTGGTTTTTAGTTGAATATTCAAATTTAGTAGGAAAGGAGGAAAGTGTGGGGGAATTACAGCAATTTTTTTTTCTGATAAAGGCCTCATTTCTCAAATATAAAAAAGTTACTTCCTAATTAATAAATGGTCAAATGATATGAATAGACAGTTTTCAAAAAAAAAGAAATCAAAGCTATCCATAGTCAGAGATATGTGTGTATGTCATATGTACACATGCATACATCCATATATATAGTTATGGATATGTGTATGTATGTATATATGTATGTGTGCGTGTGTGTATAAATCACAATTGATTAGAAAAATGCAAATTAAAGAAACTTTGAAATATTGCTTTGTACCTCTAAGGTTGTATAAAAAGGCAGAAAAAAGAAAATGGCAAGTATTGGAGGGGATGTAGAATTGTGAACTGATATAATCCATTTTTCAGAGCAATTTGTACCTGTATTCAAATGTTCATAAAAAGTATTCATATTTTTTTATATATCAATATCACTATGTGGTCTGCATCCAAAAGAGAACGAGGGAAAAGGGAAAAGTTGTGCAACAATATTTTAATAGCTATTTTTATGGTGGCAAAAAAAAAAATTAGAATATGAGGGATTCCTCATCAATTGGGGAATAATAATTATGATGAAATGCTATTATACTATAAGAACTGATCAGCAAAACATTTTCAGAAGAACCTTGAAGACATAAACAAACTGATACAAAATGAAGTGAACAGAATCATAGAACATTGTGCATAGTAAAATTATCAATTGTAAATGAAAATTATTTTCAGAAATACAAAGATCCAAGAAAATTCATAATGGCATATAATGAAAAATCACTTCAGGGAAAGAACTGATGAAATCTGAATTCGGGTCAAAGCATATTATATACCTATACATACACACACATTCTTATGTATTTTTAAAAATTTTTCTTTTGCAAAATGGCTCATATGGAAATTTGTTTTGTATGACTACACATGTATAATCTCTAGCAAATGTCTTGCCTTCTCAAGGGGAGGAAAGCAAGAAGGGAGAGAATGAATGTGCAACAATTTTTTTTAATGTAATATTGTATTCATTGAAATATTCATTGAAAAAATGATAGTGATACAAAAATTACAGAATAAATCATAATATTTTCAAAAGAAAAAAAAAAACTCATTCCAAAACTGGGCTGACAGACTTTATCTAATTCTCCAAAGGGTCTATAACATAAATGCTAAGTTACTCAAGTATACATATTCTTTAGCATCTCTTTTAATTCTTATATCCTGAGATTATTTAACACTACCAATATTAAGAAGACTGAATTATCAAAAGCATGTTATTTCTTATTCCAAGTAGAATATTATCACAGTTCTAAATCATAGATATATTTGTGAATAATCTCTTCAAAGATAATCTCTGGAAATGGCCATTTTGCTTAGATTTTGAAATTTAACAAACTCTTTGTAGATTAGCAATGTCAGTATTTAAGCATATATGTATGCGTTTATATGTACACATAAATATATGCATATATACATATATGTATATACAATTGTATTTTGGGTATTGTATATCAATGAATATGTGTATATCTTTCTATATATCTATCTCAGATGGGCTTAAATAAAATCCAATGAATACTTAGTTGAGTTTGCCTTTTCTCATAGGAGTAACTCATTTCTGCAAAATAATCCAAGTAATTACAATGTGGTATTAACCTTCAGGATGTTCTGAAAATAGATACACCAAAACTTATTTTTATATTCTCTGGTATAAAGACTGCATGATATCATTTGAAAAACACATATGTAAGAGTGAATAGATAAATAGAGAGACCAATAATGTATATAACAAAGCTAATTTTTAAGAAACAGAATAAATGATATAATATTGACCAAATATGGATGTATGTATACACATATGAGTTATATATATAACACCCATGATAGCCATGAGTGTATAGATAGAATTCTCTCTCTCTCTCATTCTCTCTCTCCTTCTCAATCACACACACACACACACACACACACACACACACACACACAAGACCGGATATGAAACAACACTCACTCTCATCCAACATATATAACTAAAATACCACATCAGTTCCAATATACAAACTTAAATGGATATGACCCTGGGCAAGTTTTAAAACCTCTACATGCCTGAAAGACCAAAATTTGCCAGCATTAATTAGTATCAAAATTTTAGTAGATTATCATGTCCTTTTCAAAAATGATGTTAATATTGATTTGATTATTGACACAAAACAAGATAGATAGGGAGGTGGTAGAGTTTATGTGTAGTGGCTAATATATCTGGAATATATCATTGGATGGAATGCCAAACAGTCTGGTGCCTGTTAGATAAAGTGGATTAGATAATTTTAGACCCTGGACAAGTCATTTCATCTCTGCCTCAATTTTCTCATTTTAAAACGGGAATATGGTTACACTTGTTTCCTATGTTGTTATGAGGAACAAATGAGATAAAATTTATGAAGTGCTTACCATGGTGCCTAGCATTTAGAATTCACTTAATAAATGCTTATGTCTTCTCCCTTCCTCCCTCCCTTCCTTCCTTCCTTCCTCTCTCTCTCCCTCCCTTCCTCTCTCCCTCCCGTCCTTCCTTCCTTCCTTTCTTCCTTCCTTCCTTCCACTTTACCAATTAAAAAATCCCACTACAGTATAGTATTCCAAAATTGAGAGAATTAATTTGATAGGGAGAGATGGTTTGGAGAGGAAGGGTGTGTAATGGTCTCTGAAGTCTGGTTGGAAAAATACTATTCCTTTTCTGGAGATGGAAAAGATCTGATAGAACCAAAGCTATATGGAAAGATGATTGGAAGGGTGATTTTAGAGAACACCCTCTTTGGTAGGGAATGAAAACACGTCACCAGAAAGTCTAAATAAAACTTATATTTATTATCACTAAATAAAAGTAAACTTTTTGCTTTCAGTTCTACAGCACTTGGCTAGATAGGACTTTGATTGATTTAGCCCTGGTTGTCATCTCTAAAATGGTGGGTCATGAGACAAATATTATCTCTATTTGATATTTCAGGAAACTAAGGCTCAGAAAATTTAAAGGATTTGCCTAAATATACAGCTCTTTATTGACATAGCTAGAATTTGAACATATATTCTCTATTTTCAAGTTGAACACTTCTGTGATCAGTCAGAAAACATTACTTCTTTATTTACTAACTGCATAGTACTAATTTTTATCAAACTGCCTTTATTTTAACAATTGGTTCAAGAAAAATTACTAAGGTTTTCCATTTATTGGACTCCGAGTTTCCACATTTTCTACAACATCCAAAACGAGATGCAGAACTGGCTCTTCATATAGGTATCTGTGTTCTTTGACATGAGCATCACTTTGATATCTGCCAAAATTTGTGAAATTTATAATATGAATCATTCATTTAGAATAAGTTATCAAATCTCTCAATGAAAATGAAACTTTTTCTCTTTAAGAAGGGTATTATTATATAATCATCTATCATGTCACCATAATTTATAAAGTGTGGAAGAAAATTCAAATCAAGTAAGTTTGATAGAGGAAAGATAGAAGTGAAGTTCCAAAGCATTAGATGTTGACAGGGAAAGCTGAAATAGTCTGGTTTCTATAAGGATAAATTATAGTAGTCATGGGATCACTGGCCTTGTAGACAGGGGTGCAAAAAAGGAGGATAGAATGAGAGAATTAAATGTGAAAGCAACTAAAACAAACAAGCTTTATTTTATTCACAATATTTCAGATTTTAGACCTTAAAAAGAGTATGTTGATAAGAGCAAAAAGTTGTAAAAGTCAATATTAATTATGTTATCTAGGCACGTTTTAATTTGTCCTTATTCTGATTTTCCCACTCATTTATTCATTTCCCTCCTTCCCTAACACCCTCTCTTAGAATTGGAATAACCTGTCTTCAGCACCTTTCTTCTCTTGATATAAGTTCATAATAATAATTATTCCCAATAGTTAAGTGGGGAGTGAGGGGTGGTAAAGTAGAATCATATTGAAGAGTGATTTTTTTATTAAGTAGTATAGCTCCCCAGCTAGAGTTTTGATTCTAATTTTCTGCCTTATACATAGGAAAAAATACTGTATGTTTTAACTTTATGGGATATGCTTCAATGCCTAAGTGATAAATTAAGGAGGAAGGATATACTGAACTATTAACTGAATTTGAAAGGGAAAGTACCAATAGAAATCTGTTCTCTCCCCTTTCTGCATTGGTTTGAAATCTCCAAAAGGAATACTTATTATCTTTTGTGACTGATTAAAATGCAATCCTGATTAGTAGCCTTCCTAAACAGTCAGCATGTAATTGCTGGTCAACATCTCTGAGGGTCCAGTAAATAGCTTAAAGGGAATTCTGAGGGGATAAGGCTATGTAACACAGGTGATACATATGGTTAAGTATTGGTTCATGCTTTGTTTGCCAATGCAATAACAGCAACAGCAGCAGGAATAACAGATTCTTAATATACAACTGACTTTTCCTGTTATCTTCTGATTCCTGGAAATTTGTGTCAAGTATCTTATCATGATTTTAGGGTCTTTCAATCAGAGAGACATTTTCAACAACTTCACTTCACCTGGAACATGGTTTTTGTAATCCAAAGAGTGACCTCTGTTCACATCTTCCTTCCTACCTAGTAAATAATTGCTATATTTCAGTCTTTTTGATAAGATGAGAGAAGAATTTCTCCCTCAATGAAAAATTGTAATATAATTTTATAAGCTTCAGTTAAGTCATTTTGTGTGTCCAACTCTTTGTGAACCCATGTCAGTACTGCCTATGGGGTTTTATTGACAAAGATACTGACGTGATTTGATCATTTTCTTCTGGAATGGATTAAGGCAAACAGAAGTTAAGTGACTTGTCAAGAATTACACAAGTCCTAAGTGTCTTCTTGCAGACCCAGCACTGAATCACCTATCTGGCTTGTAATTACGATATTATAAATTAATTTTCTACTAGAAAAAATAGTTATGATATAAAACACATGCACACATATATAATTTTCTGTTTAATGACAAGAGCTATATTAAATGATGAATGTACATCAAAAATGAAGATGAGAAACCTGTTTATACTGTGGTCCACTTTTGGAGACTTTCCAGATCCATGTAGACAGCTGTTACATTCAGCATGTCAGGCATTTTATTTTTATGCTTCATTGCTGAAAGGGAAATAAAAATAAATACAATGTACTTCTATTTCAATCTGTAATAGGCCTTATTATAGGCTCAATATTGTGGGAACATGTCCAATTTATGATCCCTTGTTGTTATGAGAAAATAATATTTGTATCCCCATAGTTGGGCCACATGACCCTGTTAGATGTTTCTTTTCTGAAGATCTGGCGAAAAATACCCTAAATAACTAGGATATGTTTGTCAGGTATTCACACATTTAAGGAGAAATAGATCTCTTTTAAAACTATATAAAAATGGTGTCTCCCCTTTACTCTCCAAAGTTATGCCTCTAGAATGGAAACTCTGCCCGAATTTTCCCATTTGAAACTCCCCAATTCCCCAGATGTATGATCAAGATTGAGGTATTTCCCAGATTTAAACAAGGTAAGAAAAAATGCTTGCTTTGATTGTATTGCAAATTCCATAAAGAAAAATAGTTTATATAATGTCTCTTTGGATCTCTTCTAGTATCTAATAAACAATCCTATATGTTGGTTTATCAAGTACAGAATCATGATATTTCACATTTAGAAGTGATCTTAGATTGTATAGGATAATATTTTGCAATGAACCATTTCTGGCAGAAATCTAATTAAAATAAGTCAACAAGCATTTATTAAATGCCTATTATGATCCAGGCACTGTGCTTCTAGGGAACTAGGAATACAATGACAGGGAAATATAGCCCTTGCTCATAAGGGACTCACATTCTATTGCTGGAAACAGCATGCAACTAGCTATGTACAAACAAGATACATTCAGAATAAATTGGAGACAATCTCAGAGGCAAGGCACAAAGATTAAGGAGGACTTGAAAGCTTCTGTACAACATCTCTTAAATAGTGATGTAACCTTTGGTGGAAGTGCTTTTGTGAAGAAGAAATTTTTTTTGTCCTCTTGGGGAATTCTAAAACATTTTAAAATAAATTTAACTGTTCTAAAGATTTTCTTTATATCAGGACTAAGTCAATATCTTTGCAACTTTTGAAAAATTTTCCTACTTCTGCCTTCTGTGGTCAATTAGAATAACTTAATTCCTCTTTCATATGATAATCCTGTTAATACATGAGGATGGATATCATGACCTGCTTATGTCTTTTCTTCTTCACATTAAAAATTCTTTTTTTGAATTCATGATACAGAACAGCCTTAAATCTTCTCATCATATTGTTCAAATATACTGTTAAATAATTATGATGAAAACAGTCCACCATACTCACACATGGGACAGCAAAAGTCTGTCATTCAGAAAGCACTTATGAAGCACTTAGGTTCTTCCAAGCACTAGCTAAGCAACAAGGATATAAATAAAGAAGAAAAATAGTCCCTGCTCTCAAGGAGTTCATAGTCTGATGGAGAGATTACATGCAAATAATTATGCACAAATTAAAGTTCCAAAAATTTGAGATAACCAACAGAGAAAATTAGTATTGACTATCCTTAAAAGGGATTAGAAAAAACTTCTTGAAGAAGATGATATTTTAGCTGGGCTTTGAAGATAGCCAAAGAAACTAGAAGATAAAGACCAGGAAGATGAAGATGAGGAGGGAGGGACTATCCACTTTGTACCACATGAGTGCAAAACTTGCCCATTATTTACCTATTTTAGGGACCCAGTTCATTACTTGTGTTAGTGAAAGAATATGGAGAAAATTGATCTCATCGATATATGACACTTTTTATCAGTTTCATATCATTTTTAATGGTAGTGATATCTTGCCATTGGACCAGAAAGCAAATAACTCTGAAGGAGAAAATGAGAAATGTGAACTTGAACAACCTTCCCTTACTTAAATTCAATTCACTTGTATCACCTCTCGGATGGTCCTCTTCAAGAATGAAAGATAAACAGCAACTTCTATGAGTAAAGCTGATTTGGAATTGGTAAATTGGAAGACTCCTTCCATTCCCTCCCTCCCTTTCTTCCTTCCTTCTTTCCTTCCCTCCTTCCTTCTTTCCCTCCTTTCTTCCTTCTTTCCCTCCTTCCTTCCTCTGTTCCCTCCTTCCCTCCTCTGTTCTCTCCTTCCCTTCCTCTGTCCACATAGAGTATCATACTCTTACCTATAGATAATCTTAAGAAGCATTTTTCTTCCTCTTTGTACCTCTGAATCCTTTCAAGTTATCTTGGAGTTTCCTGCATAGATTTCTTTCTTAAGGTCAAGGCTCAAACCAAAACCAATCTGATTTAATTGGCCATCAATAGTACCTAGGCCAAACCCCATTTGGTCATTGTTGGGTCCTGATTGACTCTGATTGAGTGTAAGCAGTCACTTCGGTTTTGCCCAGAAACCCAGAGGATCTTCCCCTCCCAGAGTCATTCTCCATTCATTCACTCATTTAGATTTTTTTGGATTAGGTGAAAGAAGAGATTCTTTGCCTCAATTGCTAACTAACATTAATCACTGAAATGCTGCAGCCTTAGTCAAACTGAGACTTCTGGAAAATCTTATCTTAAAAAGCCCAAGGTCTCCCATTGGACCCATCCAGAGTCATCTCAATCATCTGGATTTTTATCTGGCCACTGGACCCAGATAACTCTGGAGGGAAAAGTGTGGCAGGTGACCTTGCCCAGCCCTCCCTCACTGAAATTCAGTTCACTTACATGTCATAGCATCACCTCCTTGATGTCATGATCCTCTTCAAGAACAAATGATAACAACCTTTGTGATGCTTTTAGAAGCTTATATTTTCACTCAATCTTTCTGAGAAAAAGTACAAGAATATGCTGGCTAAATTGTTTATGAAAATAGAGCCATAAATAGAAAACTCGAATGTACTACAAGCTAGTGTTTATATCATCTAACAATTTTTATTCCTATTGCAATAAAATATACCTAAGAATCAGAGATGAGGAATGGAATCTGTGTCCCCACCTAGTGTTTTTAAATTACAACATTTGGAAATGTGGATCTGAAAAGAAGAACAAAAATAAAGCTGAATAGCACTGCAGGGAGCTTTGATTTCAGAGATACAGCTCCAAAAGGACCTTTATCCAAGGTCATTTTTCATAGGTTGCTGTAAAATCAAGTATGTCTAGAGGATGCTAGAGGAACACATGTCACTAACTATGGCACTGGCAATGACCACAATTCACCTCTAGCAATGGATTTATTATCATTTCCAATCTGAAGAAATTGGCCATGTACTTTTAGAGCTGAATTACTTCTTCTGCTTCATTAGTAAGTTTACACATATTATGAACAAAAGGTCAACCACAATCCAGCAGGAACTTAGTCCACATTGGCTCACCTTTTTGCTTTTTCATGTGAACATTTCTACTACTTCAAATAAATGTTTATAATCATCCATGATTAATTAACAAACTAACTCACCTTTTCAAAATTCACTCCTTTGCAAGATTCTTCCTTCCTTCTGAATATTTTATGTATGACAAATTGTTCACCCTTTGTTTTATGTGATGATGGATAGCCCTCAAAACTGTGATAAAATACTTAAACTGTATCTTTAAAAAATGAGAGAAAAAAATTCAGATTAAATACAAAGAAAATGACTTATAATTCTAAATTTTAAAATGGGCATTTATTTAATTTAGATTTTAAACAAATTGGGGGGGGGAAGGTTCTAGAGAATAAGATTCAAGGGGAGTATGATTTTGATAAGGATTCAACCCCTTCATTTTATAGATGGCAAAACTGAGGTACTAGCTGTCTTATACAAGAAACTAAGGAATAGCATAACAAGCATTGTTTGTGGCTTCAGGAACAAAAGGTTAGAATAAGGTTAAGTCTTATAAGTTACTAGTTTTATGACTATGGGAAAATAAAATTACTAAACCTCTGAACCTCCGTTCCACATCTATAGAATGGGATAATACTCTTTCATTACCTTCCTTACAGAGTTGGTATAGGTAAAAAGCTTTATTAAAAAAAAAATTAAATTGAGGACTTGAAAATGTCAATGACTTATTTCATAATTATGATTTAATTCTGGTATCCTATATTCTAATCTATAATGCCTGACCTTCTTTATCAGGAAACCAAAAAACCAGGAAAGAACCAGGGAAATGGTTCCCCATTTGGTTACACTAAAGATTGATTGGGGTGGTCAGATCTTTGTCCATGTTTAGTTGACAGGATCAAACAGCAATTTAAGAGTAGGATATAAGAAGAAATGGGATTTGCAATCATATCAATTAAGCCTCCTAGAAGCTGGGAATTGAAAAGAATGTTAGAGATATATTGAAGGTAAAAATCTGTAGTTTGCTCTATACCCACAACATTATAGGGACACATTATCAGAACTCTTCACAACATAAATGAAATAGTAGAGGAGGAACAAATTCACTGTAAATAGAACCCTGGGCTTGGGGTCAGGATGTCCTGGGTTCAAATCCAGTCCCAGATACTTATTAACCATGTGACTATGAATAAGTCATTTAATCATTCTTTGCCCCTGTTTCCTTATCTGTAAAACAGAGTCCTTCTAGAGTTGTGAAGATCAAATGAGATATTTGTAGTGTTTAGTACATAATACTTGGCACATAATAGGTACTATATAAATGCTAGTTATTATTAATGTTGTTATTGTTATTGCCATAAGTATTAGGAAAACAACTTTCATAAAGATGTTCTGTGACATTGTTCACAATTTTGAAGCATATAAAATAGAATGAGATGTTTTAATGGTCTGGAAAGATCAGTATGGCATAATCCCTAAAATAGCTACTTGAAAAGTAGGCTATATTTAGAAAAGTCAGGGAGAAGATCCACATTCAGTATATTTTATTCAGTTTGGTTTGTCAGATCTGAGGAAGAAAACACACACACACACACACACACACACACACACACACACACACCACACCAAAAAATAAATAAATATATTGACAAGTTGACTTACATCTAGGGAGCAAGCCAAGATTGTGGGAAATTGAAAACTATGCTATAAAAAGATTAGTAGAAAAAACTGGTGTGTTTAACCTTCAGAGGTAAAAATTTAAATGAGGTTATGTTAGCAACTTTGCTACAGTTGTTAACTGCTTCAAATAGGGTTTTTTGCCTATTTGATATATTTTGTTTTTAGTTGATACTCTATGATTCTCCAAGTGTAGCATGATATTGTTTGCAAAGAGTGATAGCTTCATTTCCTCCTTGCCTATTCAAATTCCTTCAATTATTTTTTCTTTCCTTATTTCTAAAACTAACATTTCTAGTACAGTATTGGATAATTGTGGTAACAATGGACATCCTTGTTTCACCATTGACCTCACTAGAAATGCTTCTAGCTTATCCCCATTATAGATAATGCTTGTTTATTTTAGATAAATACTGCTTATCATATTAAGAAATGTTTCCTTCATTTCTATGACTTCTAGTGTTTTTAATAGGAATGAGTGATGGATTTTATCAAAAGCTTTCCTAAATCTATTGACATATTCATATGGCTTCTATTACCTTTGTTATTGATATATGCTATTATGCTGATAATTTTCTTTATATTGAATCCTGATATATGTCATCACAGTATATTATCCTCATGATAAATTGCTATAATCCATTTCCTAATATTTAATTTATTTTTGCATCAATATTCATGAGGGAAATCAATCTGTAACTTTCTGTCTTACCTTTTTCTGCCTTTAGTATCTGTACCACATGTTTCCAAAATAAATAAATAAATGAATAAAGGACTTTACCTCTTTTCCTAAATATTTTGTATAGTATTAAAGTTAATCATTTTGTAAAGATTTGGTAGAATTTACTTGTAAATCTACCTGCCCTGAAATTTTTTTCCTAGGGAGTTTATTGATGATTTATTCACTTTTTTTTTCTAAAATGGGCTCATTTAAATATTCCATCTCCTTTTCAGCTAATCTAGGCAATTTACAATTTCATAAACATTCATCCATTTCCAGTTAGATTGTCAGATTTGTTGGGATACAGTTGGGGACAGCTGGGTAAAATGCCTCCTAATTATTGCTTTAATTTCTTCTTTACTGATGGTGAATTCACCCTTTTCATTTTTGATACTGATGAATGTGGTTTTCTTTTCTTTATAAATCAAATTACCAAAGATTTATTTATTATATTGACTTTTTCATAAAATCAATGCAGTTTTATTTATTTTTCAATAATTTTCTTACTTTTAAGGGAAAGGGACCTGTATGTGCCAAAATGTTTGTAGCAGCCCTATTTGTAGTGGCTAGAAACTGGAAAATGAATGGATGCCCATCAATTGGAGAATGGCTGGGTAAATTGTGGTATATGAATGTTATGGAATATTATTGTTCTTTAAGAAATGACCAGCAGGATGAATACAGAGAGGATTGGAGAGACTTACATGAACTGATGCTAAGTGAAATGAGCAGAGCCAGGAGATCATTATACACTTCGACAATGATATTGTATGAGGACATATTTTGATGGAAGTGGATTTCTTTGACAAAGAGATCTGAGTTTCAATTGATAAATGACAGACAAAAGCAGCTACACCCAAAGAAAGAACACTGGGAAACGAATGTGAACTATCTGCATTTTTGTTTTTCTTCCTGGGTTATTTATACCTTCTGAATCCAATTCTCCCTATGCAACAAGAGAACTGTTTGGTTCTGCAAACATATATTGTATCTAGGATATACTGCAACATATCCAACATATAAAGGACTGCTTGCCATCTAGGGGAGGGGGTGGAGGGAGGGAGGGGAAAAAAAAACATCGGAACAGAAACGAGTGCAAGGGATAATGTTGTAAAAAAAAAAAAAAAAAATTACCCTGGCATGGATTCTGTCAATATAAAGTAATTACTAAATAAAAATTTAAAAAAAAATTTTTTTTCTTACTTTTAATGGTATTTATCTCACCTTTGATTTTTAGAATTTCTAATTTGGCATTTAATTGGAAAAAATTAATTTGTTCTTTTTCTAGCTTTTTTCCTTGCATGTTCAATTGATTGAACTTCTCTTTCTCTATTTTATTCATGCAATCATTTAGAGGTACAAAATTTTCCCTAAGAACTTCTTTGACTGAATTCCATAAGTTGGCATATTGCCTCATTATTTTTGTTCTCTTTGATGGAATTATTGTTTCTATGAATTCTTGTCTACTCATTCTTTGGGATTAAGTTATTTAGCTTCCAATTAATTTTTAGCCTATCTTTCCATGATACTTGTCCATATCATTTTTATTATATTATGATCTAAAGAGGATTTATTAGATATTTCTACCTTTCTGGTTTTGTGAGATGTTTATGTCCTAATATGATCAGTTGCTGAGTATGTGCCATTATTGCTAGGTCTCCCACTAGTATAGTTTCACTGACTATTTCTTCCTATAACATACAACTTCTCCTCTAAGAATCTGAATGATATACCACTTGGTGAATATGTGTTTGGTATTGATAAAATTTCATTATCTATGATACCTTACAGTAAAATGTATTTTCCTTATTGTTTGTGTCAATTAGACATAGTTGTGCTTTTGCTTTGTCTGAGATCAGGATTGCTGTCCCTGCTTTTTTTTTTTTTTCTTTTTTTTTAAACTTCACCTGAAGCATAATATTCTACTCAAGTCTTTGTACTTTAATCCGTGTGTATTTCTCTACTTCAAATGTGAACATCTTATAGGATTCTGGTTTTTAATACACTCTTCTATCCATCTCTGTTTTATGAAAGAGTTTATCCTATTTACATTCACAGTTATGATTACTAACTCCATATTTCTCTTCATCCTATTTTTTGTTTATACATTTTCCCCTCTTTTTACTCCTTCCCTCCTCACCACTGTTTTTTTTTCCTGACCATCAGCTCCCTCAATTTGACCTCCTTTGTATTCCCTCAACTCTTTTCTTTCCACTTTACCCTCCTATTTCCCAAAGTGTAAGATAAATTTTTAGATCCAACCAGTTATATATATTATTCCCCCTTTGTGCCAAATCTGATGAGAACGGGGTTCAAAAAGTTCTTATTTGCTCCTTTTTTCCCCTTTACTGTAAAAGGTCTTTTATACTTCATTTTATGTAATTTATCCTATTCTGCATCTCCTTTTCCTCTTCAACTAGTACAATATTTTTCCCCAAAAAAATTTTTTTAATATATCACATCAAAGTCAACTTATATCTACAGCCTCTGTGTATTTCTTCTAACTACCCTAATAAGCATACAACTTCCAAGTGTTCTAAATAACATCTTTCCTTGTAGGAATTTAAACAGATCAATTTTATTGAATTATATGTTGTTGTTTTTCTTTATTTTTTATCTTTTTATGCTTTTCTTGAGTCTTTTATTTGAACATCAAATTTTCTATCCAGCTCAGCTCTTTTCATCAGGAAAGTCTGAAAGTTCCATATTTCTTTGAATGCTTATTTTCCCTATGAAAGAGTATGCTCAGTTTTCCAGGATAGTTGATTTTTGGTTGTAACCCAAGCTCATTTGACTTCTGGAATATCACATTTCAAGCCCTCTGATTTTTTAATGTAGAAGCTACTAATTTCTGGGTAATTCTGATTGTGGCTCCTTGATATTTGAATCACTTCTTTCTGGTTGCTGGCAATATTTTTTCCTAGACCTATTAATTCTGGAATTTGGCTACAGTATTCCTTGAATTTTTTCATTTTGGAATCTCTTTCAAAAAGTAATGTATGGATTACTTCTATAACCATTTTACCCTCTGTTTCCATGATACTAAAACATTTTTCCTTGATATTTTCTTGAAAGATCCTGTCTAGTCTCTTTTATTGATCATATCTTTCAAGGAGTCCAATAATTCTTAAATTGTCTCTCTTGGATCAATTTTCTAATTAAATTGTTTTTCCAATGAAGCTGTTTATATTTTCTCCTATTTTTTTTTAAATTCTTTTGACATTGTTGGACTTATTCTTGATGTCTCAGAGGGTCATTAGCTTTCACTTGTTCAATTCTAATTTTCCAGGAATTATTTGCTGCAGTTAGCTTTTGTACCTCCCTTTTCATTTGGCCAATTATACATACGAGGGAGTTGTTTTATTCAGTGGATTTTCTCCATTTGGCTAATTTTATTTTTTAATGAGTTGTATTCTTTAACAAATATTTATGTTTCCTTTTCTAAGCTGTTGACTCTTCTTTCATAATTCAAATCTCATTTCTTTTCCCAATCTTTCCTCCAATACTCTTGCTTGAATTAAAAAAAACAAAAACAAAAACAACAACAACAACAACAACAACAACAACAACAACAACAACCAAACAAACAAAAAACCCTTTTTGTATTTTTCCAAGAGAACTTTTTGAGCTTGAATCAAATCACACTGCCCTTTGAGGCTTCACAAGTTGATATTTTGACATTGTTGTCATCTTCTGAGTTTGTGTTTTTTCTTCTCTGTCACTCTGTCACTATGAACTTTCTATGATCAAGGCTTTTCTTTTCTTTTTCCTTTTTTCTTTTGTTCCTTTTTTTTTTTTTTTTAAGTTGAGCTCTGCTTCTGCAAGTTGCGGAAATTGCTGCAACCGTTTTGTGCTTAAGGGCCAGGGACCTGGTCACTAATCTTCCAAGCCAGGGCTTCAGGTGCTTGTGGCTTCCCTGTTGTGATATAGTGGTTTGGACTAATCACACCTGTTTTTGCAGGATTCTAAGGCTGGCAATTTGCCTTCTCCCTTAAGACTAGAGACCTCACAGATGGCCTGCTGTGTCACTAGCCTATTGAGTCAGACATGAGGGGCCTCTGTCATTGAGCTGTGCTGAGTTTAGAACCTTCCATTAGCTTACCCAGACACCTTCTGTGCTGGGCTATACTTCCCTTTAATCCAATGAGACAGACATTTCCCAAAGTCCTTCTAAGTTATCATAATTTTAAAATGTGTTTCATTCTGTCTTATTGTGGGTTTGTTCTCTCTACAACCCATTCAGAGGCTTGATTTAGCATTGTTTCTGATTCTTGGTTCTCTCCATCACCTTAAACCTACCTTGTTACCTTTCTTTTTTCTCCTCCTCTCTCCCACCAGTTAATCATTTTTGTTTTGTTTTGTTTTGTTTTAGAATCCTTCTATGCCTCCATCTCTCACTGCACTGAACACTGGACATTCTTTATCATGTCCCTGAAAACCACTTCAATGTGGAAGTTCATTCTAGACCTATATCACAGTTGGAAGGCATTTCTATTTTTCCTTCAAATCAAATGGCTTCTTCCAGAATCTCCATTTAAGAAGTTGCTCAGGCCCTAAAAATCTAATTACTTTACAGATTGAACCCTTTTCAGTTTTCTTTTATGCATTGTTTTCTTTCATTAGAATATAAATTCTCAGAAGGCAGGGATCATCTTTCCACTTATATTTGTATACCAAGCACTTAAAACAGTAAGAACTTAATAAATGCTTGCTGAATAACTGACTGACTATAAAAAAGTTCTAGTAATAGAGTCAGAAAACCTAGATTGCAGATCATATTTAGCAACTTACTACATCTGAGATCTAGGACAGATCATTTTTCTATTTCTGGAACTCAATTTCCTTATTTGCAAAATGAAATGCTCAGACTAAGTCATTTTAAAGGTAACTTTTATCTCTAAATCCTAAAAGTCTCAATGTTTTAGACTATGTGGGAAAGGAGTCATCATCAGTATACATAAGAGGTCAAAGATAGGGAAAAAATTAACTATTGCATTACTATAAGTGAAAAGAAAAAATAGGTTATGCCATCTTGTTGTACTTTTCATTTTATGATTTTTATTTTGCTATGTAGATATCAAACTCAGCTGTTTCTACCTATCAAAACAATTGAAAACCATCAGCCTCTCCTAAATTTCTCTTTCCTAGGTCAAATCTTCCACCTACCCTGCTTTTGCTTCTATTTGCCAGATCCAATGTTTCTCTGGCATAGTCTTTGAGAACTCAAGATTACCCTGTATCACAATGGGGTTATGCTGATGAATTGAATGGATTTTATCCAATAAAGCATCAGAATATGTGCATTTCTCTTATCTCAAAGAATAGTTATTTAGATGTAAACTTAATGAAAGATGTAGAGATTATTTCTTTAACAAATTTTGCTTTTCTAGAATTTTTAGGAATCTAGTAGTAAAGTATGAATCTTAAGTAATAAATGAGATAGTTAAAGTAGTCTCACATTATCTTTTGCAAAGAATGGAACACTGATCTCAATGACATATTCTTACCACCATTAAAAGAAAAAAAATGCATTTTGATCATACCAATTTCTTTTTTTTTCTTTTTTGAGCATATCAATTTCTATTTAAGAAAAATATCACCTTAGATGTAATTATTACAGAAGAGCAGACTATGAAATGATAGAGCTTAGAAAGGAAGGACCCCAAAAAACTTCTTCTATTGCTATTTATCACAATTCTCTTTAATGTTCTCTAATTGAATACCAAAATCATGTAACAGAATTCCAGTGAAAGTAAATGCTTCTAGAATACTAGTCTCTTAATGAATAATTTTTTTGAATCTAAGGCAAATGGGACACAGAGGGATGGGTGCTGAAGACTGGGCAGTGTTCTCTATATTTTGCTGATATTTAGAAAGAAAGAATTCAGTTGATATTCCCAACAGGTACTAGACGAATTAAAAGAGAAATTTGGCAAGAGGGAAGGAAGCATTCTTCTCACTCTATTCCTCCCTTACTAGACTATCCTAATGATTCTTTCTTAACTATGTGGCAGATGGTATATCCCAATACTATGTTGTATTTATTTCTTTAATTTCTTTCCTGAAGTTGAATTCTGGTTATTTTTTGCATTAATAATAATTGGGATGCAAATATAAATTCCCTATAGCATAATATAAAATGAGTTCACTTATTCTCCTTTATACACTTGACATTCCAGATAAAATGACTTACTTGATATTACTCAGGAATGGCATTCTGTTATCCACACTGGTATCTTTTTTCAGATTGGTTGCCTAATTGGAATGAATTCCTCCCTTACCTTGATCTCTGAGAATGCTAACCCTCCCAAGTTAACTCTGACAAGAGTCCTTTTTAGATTTTCCCTATTATTAGATTACTCCAACTTTCAAATTTATTATCCATTCTACCTATATTTAGCTTATTTATATTTGAAGTATTCCTCATAATAGAATGCAATCTTCTTGAGACCAATGGTGATCATCATTTTCACCTACGTATAGGAGTACCATTCCTAGTACATACTATGCACTTGATAAATGCTTCTTAAGTAAATTTGAATGAGGTAAACCTTATAAGTTCTTTTCAACATTCCTGTAGTATATAAAGTGGTTGTACAAGAAAAAATTCACTTTAGGCTGAGGGTAGGGGGAAGAGCTGTAATCACCATATGCTATATTAACCTTTGAGGTTTTAAAATAGACTTGAATTTGTACTTCTCTCAAGAGACTGACTCATGAAGATCATGCTATTATTGCATATAGTTTACAATTCTAGGAGATGTTTCTTCTACTGAATTTCTTCCTTCAAGATGCTGTTTAGAGTAATTAAGTTAAATCTTCCTTCTCATCCCTAAGTTAAGAAGTCATGGATTTTGAAGGAGGTACTATTAAAAGTTATTTATATTTGTTCTAGTTGGAAGAGTTGCAAATACATAAGTATATAATACAAAAACATATAAATCAGCATCCCAAGAAATCAAATCCTCCAACCAATTGTTGACTTTTGTTTAATACTGGCACATTTAGTACTACTTTAAAGAAAAAAACAGATTTACTTCAATAGGATTATCATGTATAGGAAGAGAAGGTTAAAAAATAAACTGTAAGGGAGAGCAAAAGGAAGGCATATTTGAATTTCCAAACTTGACATTGTCCATTTTTAAGGAGGAAAAGACTTGGAATTGTGTGGGAATGACTTTTAAACTGCCCACAGACCTGAACTCTCATCACTTTTCAGTATGAAATCAGAATAATAAAAGTCCCTAATTATTTCATTACTCTTTTCAAGCTTCATGTAAGCACACACATAAACAGAGCAACATACAGAATAAGCCTATCCATCCTTTTCTTATTCTGAATTCTTTGTTATGGAAAGCAATAGATATTTTGTTTTCCTTTTTTGTAGGGCACTGAACAGTCAAAACACACGTGCACACAAATACAAATTAGTAGCAAAACACTCTGGTTGATTCTTTGTCACCTGGTAACGAAGGTGGCAAAGGCAGCTGCTGCTACTTATTGTCACATTTTGAAGGATGAAGAACACAAAACTAACACCACTAAGGGACAATTGATTCTCTATATTCCATTTTCCAGGTAGTCTTCTGACAGAGGACTATTGATTGAGCTTTTTGGGGGAGGGAGGGGGATATTTATCAACGTTTCTTCTTTGCAGCATTGGTGATATTTTACACAAAACAATTGAATGAATGAAATGGAAAAGGAATGAAAAGTAAGGAAAAAGTAAAATAAGTGATCAAACTGTCTTGGAATATCAGGGAATTCATTCCATTCTAGATTTTAGTGCTGTGTGATAGAAAGGGGGAATCCCTAGAAAGCATATCCCAAAACACATACACAAATGAGTATATATAATCATACATATGTAATATATATATATATATATATATGTATGTGTATATATATATACATATTAAATATATTAAAATTTATTTATATTTGTTCCAGCAGGAAGAGTTGCAAGTACATAAGTATTTACTTTTACCTATATTACAAAAACATATAAAGCAGCATCCCAAGAAATCAAAGCCTCCAATCAATAATTGACTTTTGTTTGAATACTTGCATATTTAATACCGATTTTAAGAAAGAAGCCAGGTGGACTCTTTGGTAGGCATTATCATTAAATCAAATAAACTCTAAGGGAATGTTTAGAAGTGTGTGTGTGTGTGTGTGTGTGTGTGGTGTGTATTGGATAAGTGTGTATATATATGTATATAGATATATATTTATTTTATATCTATACATATAAATATACACAAAAATCTATACATACTTTATATACGTGGGCATATGTGTACATGTGCATATGTATTACACACACACACACACACACACACACACACACACTTTTAAACTTCCAATTACTCTCAACTCTCATTGCTGTTTTCAGCACCTTTAAAATCAGGAAAATCACTAGATGTGTGTGTGTGTGTGTGTGTGTGTGTGTGTGTGCTTTAATTTTTGCACAGCATCAATTACTAAACAAATAAAAAATGTAAAGGAGTAATCCATTTGATTAAATGTAAGGAAATACTCTTAGAAGAAAAAAGTATTGACCCTTGATTTTTGTAATGCTTGTATCCAGAAGCAGTTTCAAACACACGTGTGTGTGTATCTATATGTGAAAATAAACATTTATATTTCAAAATTAATTTATATTATTGCTTAATGATCTCATGAGAATAAATTATATCAGAATAAAAGTTATCTTGCAGGAGCAAGATATTCCAATTCCCTGTGGAACAGTCACATTCTTTCTTTACTTTCACATGCACTTTTCCTCCCCTCTACAAATGTTCCACTTGACAATAATCCTTCCCCTAAAATATAGTGTCTAAAATTAAACACTGTCCTTCATATGTGAGCTGACCAATGCTCCCTTTACAATTAACATATTAAAAACAAATTTCTCATTAATTCATTTTAATGGTGGTATCACATTGTTGCTTATATTGATGTTATGACCACTAAAAACTCTCAGGTCTTGTTTCTTAATATATCAGCTAAAAATGTATGTGTGAAAAATTGCCAAGGAAATCACCCTGGAATAAGGAAACTATAAATTACACACATGTATATATGCATGTACAATAGATATATAATATATATATTTGTGCTTCTATCTATCAATATACACATATACACATACATCACAGAAATGCATACATATATAATTCCTGAAAAGTGTGGTGATATTTATATAACAAATAATAAATATTTGTAAAGAACCTTATAATTTACACACAATTTTGTTTAATCCTCATTATAACTTTTTAGGAAAGTCTTTTAATTATCATCACAATCTGATAGTTGAGGAAACAAATCCCTAAAATAGAAATGACTGATTCAAGGTCAAGAGACTAGTTTGTGAGACAAAAGTAAAGTATAATCCTCTAGATTCCTACTCTAGCGATTTCTACTAAACCGTTCTGCCTCATAGATTGTTTAATGCAGCTAAGTATAATATATTTTTTTTTTATTTATTAAAACATATGTGAATTTGTTTCCTAAGGCTTAATACGCCAAAGGCTTCTAATTGATCTCTTTAGTCAATTTTTTACCAATTAATCAAGCATTTGAAATGAAATTATTTTTGTAAGATTACATTTTGTCTTTGGAAAAAATTGTTTAAGGTTGAGCTTTTCACAACTCATTTTAATGGTCCTCCATAAAATATCTTTATTGACATACAAAGAGCATTATCATTGTGTGTGTGTGTAGGGATGTGTGTGTGTGTGTGTGTGTGTGTTTTCAATTTGTTATTTCCTGTCAAGATTGGTAGAAATAAAATGTCACTAAGAAATAGCACAAAGAGTTTGGGAAGGTCTTTGGTTATCTCTTTTAGTTTGAGTTAATATATACTTCTTTATACTGTAGAGTATTATAGATTGGTACATCATTTTTTTTTTGTAGGATTTATAATCTACATTCATCTCACATCACATGAAAAAGATAGCATTTGAATCCAGCTCTTTCCTGATGCTAAGGGCAGCATGCTATTATACAAAGTAATCTCTCTAAATAACTACTTTCCATTGTAAGGATGAACAATTTAAACTGGATAGGCAAAACATTCATCTACTTGCTGGCAACAGTATTTTTGATTGAAGAAACTATGTAAATTGACATAAGGAAGTTTTAAAGTTTGCTATTGTTCAAAAAATGCTTGACTACAAGAGAGTGAAGTGATTAATATTTCTATTCCAAGCAAGAAAGAAAGAAAAAGAAAAAAGAAAAAAAGAAAAGTCTATACACTCACAGATAAAAAGACTTGGCATAAGAATAACAAACAAGATAACAAAGAAAACTGGAAGAAGGGAAAGAATGGAACCTAGGTTGGGCAAATTTAGAGAAAAACAAGTCTATTTGAGATTCTTAGATGGGTACAGATCTTCAGGAATTCTAATTCTTGTTGGCATTTGGAATAGATATATTAATCACAATCTCTTTTGAGGTCAAGCACCTTTTGTAACATGTATGGGGTACAATGTGAGAATGGACAAATCATTCATGAGGAGATCTCTATTTCACTCTCTACCTGACACTTATAAATTATGACCTTAGGCAAATAATGTTGAGTCTCAGTTTATTTTTTGCCAGTTGATTTATAAGGTCCCTCTCTGCTCTACAATTTCATTATCATACTTCCAAACTAAGAAAGACAATATTGGATATAGCATCATTTGGGAGTCAGAAGAAGTAGAGTTTAAATTTCAGATATACTAGGCAAGTAACCTTTGAAAACTCTCTTAGTTTCAATTTCTTCACACATAAAACCAAATTGGGAAGATAGAACTAGATAAGGAATAGAACTTGGGATCAATGAACTTGTTTTTAAAAATATTTTCTTAATGCTATGTAAATGATTTCTTTTGAAACTTTATGTGTTTTGTTTTATGCATTTAAAAATATTATTCTGAGAAGCAGTGTCTAGACTTTACTGGACTATCAAAGTATAAAAGGATAACGTAAATGTGTGTGGAGGGGAAAGATGAGAAGAAGAGAAAGAGGAGAATAAGAAGAAAAGTTAATAGACTTGGACCTAGATAATTCCTAAGTTCTTTTCAAGTTTTTTGATTCTATTAAGTGATGATTTTATTCTGAAGGTCACATTTGAAATTTGAATGAGTTCTTGCTTTTGTGGGTTGATAGAAATTTCACATCCATATTTAATGGTTGGTATTACTTTGTGCCAAGAAACAATTGGAAATAATAAATATTTCTAATTTCAAATGGATATTTTAATAAGATCACCCTACCCCGCCATACATGCATGCAAACATATACTCATATTCATGGAATGGTTTATTATTTTCGTAACTGAGGCAAATAGTTAATGACTTGTCCAGGGTCACACAACTAGTAAGTGGCTGAGGTCAAATTTGAACTCAGGTCCTCCTAATAATGAAGGAGAGGTAGCAAGTCTTATAGGGTTTAAAATAACATGTGACAAATTCACAATGACCATTCTCTTCACAAAAGGTTTATTTAGGAGAAGAGTTTACAGAGAAAAATAAGAAGTAAAATAGACACCAGGAATGGAAAATATAAAATAGAACTGGGAAATTTTATAGTTAGCAAGTCAAAAAATAAGTTCCAGTGGGGAACTCACAATTAACCAGGAAAAAGGAAGTACTTCATGAGGTGGGAGAAAGTCATTGATTGACAAATTAGAATAACCAGAATTAGCTAGAGTAAGGAGAAAGATATCATTAAAGGGAGACACTGTGAGGGAGAGGAAATATCTTTTAGTGGGCTTAGTCCTGAAGAAAATTTAGCAAAGATTTTTATTAAAAGCAGAGTTTTATAGGGAATATATAGCCTTGGGGTTCTCAGGTACAAAGGCAAGAACTCAGGAAAGAGAGTTAGAGGGCTAGATATTCTACACCTAGCAAACCAGTTCTCAGATTTGGCTAAAGATATGCCAATGGAGAGAGTCTGGGAAACTAACTTCTTTTTAGTATGCAATTATGGGTGATATAGTTTACAACCATCTTAACATATGGTAATCAGACAGTCTGGGAAAGCTAAATTCCATCAAGGTTGTATTAAAAGTTGTTGTGAATGTTTTGAAAGGTACTTGACTAGATTAGAGATAGGATGGATCAATTAACAATAGACTCTGACTTCACACTATTCTATAATATAGAATAACATAGAATCTATATGAACAGGATTTAGGGTTCTTCCTGAGAGAGGAAGAGAGGAAGTTACATCACTAATTCTAGGGCTAATGCTTTATCCATTGTGCCACACCCTAGCTGCTAAATTGCAATTCCTATACAATACAAATAAGATAATTCTCTAATTCTGACCTAGAAACTATTCAATCAAGTTAAAAATATAAAAGTCAAAGGGAAGAGTCAAAGAAAATCTCAGGTAAGATTTTTTTCTCTTATACCATCTCTTAAAAAAAATAGTCCACAAAATGAACATTAATTTCTAATTTATCTTTTTGATGTCTATTAATCTTTATTTAAAGGAATTTCTGGTTCTCAGCTTCCTAATGTAAGTCTAATGTCATATCTGTATACAAATCATAGTTTCATGCATTAATTTGCATAGGTTATAAGCATCAATCATTACTTATAAAATGTTTTCCTAATGATGGGTGGTTGCAATTTTCTTTCATGTCATACAATCATGCATGTCCTTCAGATACTAGCTCAGTGCTCTTCACAGAGGAGGAATTTAGGAGGTTTGAGGCATTTTTTAAAGTGACTGACTGCCTTAGGTATTTCTTTGATCTTAGGTTGAGGTCTCCCCCTTCCCCTACAGAGTTTGTTTGAAGCACTTTGGTTTATGTTGCTCATAGCCAGGGTAGAGAAACACAGAAATAGGCCATAAGATCATGCTCAGGGTTTAGAACTAGAAGAAATAAAAAAAATCTATGGATTCTTATCCTTAAATAAATTCAAAGTTCCTATCAAAGGGAAAGTAAGGAAAGACTCCATAAGAAGAAAGAATTAGAAAATCTTGATATGCAAAAATGCAGTATTTTCAATGCATCCTTACTAGTTGACATTTAATGATATATTAAGCAACTTACTGTACAGATTCATTTCTAGTCTCATTTTTCTCTCTGCAGAGGGTAAGTTCTAAGATAAAAGGAGATTTCAACTCTACCCATTTTGTTTCCGGACTTTGTTCCAGAAACTGAAAAAGTCTGAGCAATTTAAAAAAAAAAAAAAAAAAAGATCCTGCTTTGCACTTCAATTCCAGTCTTGTCTGAATTGCTCTTGGAACAGATGTTGTCTTTATTCGGGATGCAGCAGCATTTCAGTCACCGTCCAAGTAAGGATATTTCAGTTGCATTGCATTTAAGAATAGAAAATGAGTCAGAGTAAAACAGGGAGAGGAATCATGGGCTTTTTCCTGTTTCCCCACTCCTTTCCAAGGAGATGCACTCCAGAAAATTCCAGAAACATTAAGTTTCAGTTCATCAGAAAGGTGAGAGAAGAGGAAACCTTCAGGGCTTTCTGGGTTAGCTGCTGGAAAGATCTAATCCTTTGAACATATTTTATTCTCATTCCCTATAGGTCTGCTTTAGTATTTCACATGCCTTTAGGGAGAGTGGGGCTGAGAAAATGTAGGTCTGCAATCTGAGACCAGATGGGAAGGAGAGAATTCTGTAGAAGGAGAGTTTTGGCCTCTCTCACTAGTTATTTGTTTCTAGCTGTGGAAAATTACAGGTATGATCTTATCTTTCCTTATGAGGTCAGATTTTCAAGACTATCAAACAAAAAGCATCCTAGTTTTTTTGCAGAGTAAGAAGGAAAAGGAAATATGGCAGCCAAGTCATATCTAATTTATAATAGGGTAAAGCCTCCTTCCTGTGTCAGTTAATTATCAGGTCACTTTAAATGGGGGTGAAAGCATATTGCTATCTTCAAAGCCTATTGCTGAAATATCTCTTAGTGACACAAGACTTTATAAATTGAATTCATAATTAGGCTTAATCCTTTCAATGATAGTAACATTCTATCCCACTAAATGTGCTTCATAATTCCTTTTTCTTGCCAATAGGTGATATTAGCTGCAGAAAATTCTAAAACCTTTATCATTTTTGACAAGGAGAAACCATAGCAGATTTTTTTTTTTTTTTTTTTGGATATGATTTCCAGGTCAACCAAGGTTGTTTGAGAGGGCTCAAGCTAAGACTTTTGAATTAGGCCATAAATATAATACTATATTGCTATCCTTACTAAACTGAATTAGAATGATATTAACTTATTTATATATAGGAGACTTTAAAGCTTTTGTAAAAGAAATATCCTTTACTTTTCAAAAATAAAAAAAAATATGTTAACTAGTTCAAGTAGTTTGTCTGACATCAACCTCTTTGAAAAATTTCTCATAATAAATTATGTAACAATCAAGAAACATGAGCACCTGACTCTAATTCTGTTAAATACCATCCTGATACCAATTTATTCCCACTTGACATGTGTGCTGTCCAACTGCAGAGAGTAATCTGGAATTAACCAATAAATTCTCTTCAACAGAAATCTAGCTACTTTTGTTCTACCCTTTTGAACACTCTTAATTTTCTCTCCTTTTACCAAATTTTTATCTCAAATAATAGCTCAATATGCCCATACTATTCTAGAAAAATTCTTATACTTTCCTGTCCTAATTCTCACTATGTAGTTTCATTATGTCAGAATTCTTACAGGATTAAATAAGCATTCAATAAAAATAATAAAATCATCATAAAACAATTATGAATAAAAGTGAACATCAACCCTTTCAACTTTTCACATGATCATGAACTTTAACAAAAAACAAGCTGTCTCATTCTGCCTTACCTCTCCAAACACTTGTGGGAGTAAGGAAAGAAATAAGCATATATTAAGTGTTCTCTATATATCAGATACTATGCTAAGATCTTTGAAATTTTATCTCATTTGAGCCTCACATAAACCTTATCAGGTACAATTCAGGACAGGTGAAATTTAGGAAATATACTCAGCTCAAAATTACAATATCATCACTATGTGAAAATCACGTTTGCTTGTCTTAAGAACTTAAATGCAAAAATATTCTGTTTAAGTGGTTGTTGTTGTTGTTGTTGTTGTTGTTGTTGTTGTTTGTCTTTCATTCTGGAAGAGAACCTAGACATTAGAAAATTCCAGGATATGCAAGTGAATTGAATTTAAGTGAGGGGTATGCAAAGAGTCTAGCCTTATCCTCCAAAATCTTGCAGGACTAGAGGCAGTATATAAATCTGGATGACTAGATATAGCCCTGGATGTAGTAGAGGACTTGAGCATTTTTAAGCTAAAGTCTTTAATAGGTCTCAGGCTGACAGAGGCAACATCTATACAGAGATATAGATTAGGCAAGAATTTAGGCCAAAAAATAATAATAATAATAACATCTTTTACCTAGTTAAAAAAAAAAAAATCTGGGAGGGGAAGACTTTCTGCATTACTGGTCCAAATAGAAACAATTGCAATTTACAATCACTCTGATTCAATTTGGGCCCAAACAAAAAGCTAGTAAGACTCGGGCTGGGACTTATTGTTGGTCAATCCACAAGAGTTAAGTGATTTGGCTTTAAGGCAGGGCCATTAAGAAAAAAATCTAGCAGACAAACCCCTAGATATCTAAGGAGATTTTAGAGATTGAAATTCACATTCCAGTAGGTTAGAGTATGATAGTTTATGGAGATTGAGAGAAGGATAGGGAAATGAAAGAAGAGTAGAGAGGAAGGGAGGAGAGAGATTTGTAAAGAAAAGAAAAAAAAAAAAATCTGCTCAGCCCACAATGGCCAAGTAATGTCATGGCAAGCAAATGAATTGGATTTAAGTGAGGCAAGCCTGAGCAGTTCCCAGCCTCACTTTCTCCTCTAGAGCCAATGTCTACTCTATTAATTACCCCAATTCTAAATCAATACTGCTTCTGGTTAGACTTGCTATATTCACAGCCTATATCTGAACCAGGATTTTGCCCCAAAGGTATATTGGTCTAACTATAAAAGGCATAGTTTAAGTAGGGTGGGCAAGAGTTGGCTGCCTTTGTTCCTTTGATCATTGTTATCTTCATATTCCCTTTCAAAAGTCTCCATAGTGGGCTCCCATGGTACATTTCAGTTATGTAATACTCATCATTACCATAAGCCAGGCTAGTGAAATTGACAGGGTGCTTTTATTAATAAATTAATAAATTTTGTGGCTTTCTACTTTATTTGAATTTTCCCATCTCTAAAAAGAAAGTGACAATACTTATGTCATGGGGTTTTTGTGAAGTTCAAATAAAACAACTTATGTAAAATACTTTGTAAGTCATAAAATATAAGGCATTAAGTACATGTTAATTCATTAAAAATGGAAAATGCATGAAAATTGTACATTATGTCATCAATCAAAGAGAATTAAATGGCTCCTATATTTTAGGCATTGTGCCAAGTACTATGGATGTATTTTTTAAATGAAAATTTCTATCTATGGTCCTTGAATCATTGGTGGAAAAACAAGTGTGAAAATAAATACAAAAAAATATATATAAATAATTACAGGGTAATTTCATGGCAAGGAAGGCATTGAAAGCTGAGGGAGATAAGAAAGAAAATTGTTTCCTAGCATTGTAGGTGGCAATTGAACTCAACTGAACTATGTAATTTGAATATAGGTTTGTGAATTAATAGTTATGACTTGGAATGATTTTTCTTAATTTATTTATTAGTGAATTTTACCCCGCCAAAATCATTCATGAATGTTATCAATTTCCTCAGTCCTCCAAATATTTTGAGTCATTCTTTGTAGTTATTTGACTTTTCTTGTTTTGATAACTATGAAGAATAATGAAAGTGAAAAGATACAGGTACTTCCCAAAGAAAATGGCAGCAATTCAGGTAGCTTGAAAAAGTCTGAAAATGTAGATCTAGTATATTTTATTTCCATTATTATTTTTTTTTCATTTTCAGATTTCTCTTTTGAGGGATATATATTTTTTCTCCTCCATTAGGATTATGATGTAGAAGGGTGTTAGACTGCTTCACTATGTATATAATCTGTAAATCTATAATGAGATCACATTATAGCACTCCCTAAGCTTTCTCATATTTAGCATTTCTGAGTCTCCAATCAGTCTTCATGCCTTTCTGTATGATTAGGGATTGAGCCTGGCCTATTTATTGGATGCCATATGGGTATGACATCCAGATAACTAGAGATCTTTGTTTCATAAGGCAAAATGAGGAACAATAAGTATAGTTTGCAAAGAAAAAAAAAAAAAAAAACATCTATTTCATTTAAAGGAAACATTCCTTACAATAAAATGTATTTAAAAGAAGAATGGACTGCTTTTGGAAATGGAGAATCAAATACTCTTACAAATATTGTCTCTGTGTCTGTCTCTCTCTCTCTCACTCTGTCTCTGTCTCTTCTTTCTTCCATCCCTATGTTTCTCGTTCCATCTTTCCCTATCCTCTTCAGACAGAAACTAGAAAACCACCTATCTAAATTGTTATAAAAATATATATATTTTTTAAAAAATTAAACTACAGCTTGGGCTAGAAGGCCTCTAAAGTCTCTCCCATTTCTCTAATACTATGATTCTTCACGATTCTGCAATCTCACTGGAGACCTTTATTCAACTTATTGATTTATCTTGTCCCTAACCAGTAACCATTTAACATTTATCATATCAGATATGTAGTTTGTTAGTCTAAAAGCTTTAACTCAGTTCAATAGGTAGCACAAAAACACTAGTAGATCAATCTTAACAGAGTAAAAGGAAGATATTCCTCATGGAAAGAAAGGAAGGCACAATTTGCTAAAAACCTGACAGAGCCAGTACTTAGGACTTATAAGTGAGAAAAAGTATAAATAAAAATATAAAAAGAAAAATAGAGTTTCATTTGCTGAAAATTGAAGGAAAAAATGTTTTCCAGTTCATCACTTTCTTTTATCCTTCTTGGAATCACCACTGTATATTGCCATCAATCTTTTGCCAAATAATAATGTTCCAATGCTTACTTGTCCAACATATTACTTTTTTCACAGAGATTCCACTTTTATTTCCTGAATTTCAGAAAAAAAACCATAGTAGAGGCACACAATTCAGTTTCCTTCTATTTAATCATCTCTCTGACTACCAGCTGTTGTTATCCATTCAAATAGATAGTATACTAGTGGGATGTATTTTGGCAGGAAAAAAAATGGATAGTGAGTTTGAGAAAAAATAATAATTTCGTAAAGCATGCTTTGGTAGTGAATGAATGGTAGCAGTTCTATCTGTCTCTCTCCTTGAGCTTTCTGGGCTAAAACCATAATAATTGTTGAACTATTTTTTACTAATATTTTATTTTTTTCTAATCGCATGTAAAGACCATTTCAAAATTCATTAAAAAAAATGAGTTCCAAAATTTCTCTCTCCATCTTTCTTCCTCTCTAAAAAGTTAAGAATTTGAATTAAATTATACATAAGCTATCATATAAAATATATTTCCATATAAGTTGTGTTATAAAAGAAGAGACAGACCAAAAAATGAAAAAGATAAAATAATATTCTTCAATATGTATTTTAGCTGATAAATTTTTGAATTGCCTCAGTGATAATTTCTTTTTTTCAAAAATTAGAAGATAGCAAGAAAAGTGTTATTTTAGACCTGTTCTGACAAATAAAAGAAGGTTGGTTGCAGAAATACAAATGATATAATGCTTAGGTCAGGTTGAACATTCTATTTTATACTTTCTTTTGGGTAAATGGATACTCTTTGGATTTTGAAAAAAAAATACTATTTAAAAGAAAAGGTAGAAATCTGTAGTATAAAATTCTACAGCTGATATTAGCCCAAAGGAGATGAGAAGTTCTGAAGGACAAAATGTCTTCAAAATCATGCTAATTAGGTATAAAAAAGGAATACTAACTAAATAGGCCAAGTTGAATTCAGAAGGAAATTTTAATCAATTTAGATTTTTAAAAAAATCAACAACAAAACAAAGAAGATGCAAGCAAGGGGATCAAAATCAAGTTGATAAGGAAGATTTTGGCCCATGATAACACTTGAAATCAGGTACTGAGTTATAAGCAGTTTGTGCTCTGCTTTCATAGAGAGAATGCCCATTCCATTCATAATTACAGATTCTTAAGTAACAAATCCCCTAAATGATTAATGTACAATGCTTATATAAATAAAAATTAAAAGATAACAGCAAACTATTTTCAGTTATATAGGCAGGGATGCTTTTCCCAGCTCTTTTTCCCTTATTCACAATATGATTCTGTATCTTTTATGGTTTGAATTTTGAGCTAGTTGAGCCATTTACCAGCATATTCTCTGGATTCAGCACACATGTAACTCATATTTCTGTATTTCTATGAAAACTATTTTGAATTTTAGTACTTGAGATTAAAAATGACCATATGGAAAGTTCAGTTTGCAGACAACACTAATTCTCATATTCATAAAAGTCTTGTTTCTGTCAGCAATATTGACAAAGCAAAAAATCCAGTCAAGAAAACCATGATATCCTTTGGGAAGCTGACAGACTGGGACCAAGATGGCACTCTTAAGTGCCAATCTCTAACGAAGGTCTATATTGAAGGGGTAATGTTGGTATGGCCTTGAGATACAGCCTTACCAAAATATCTATTCAAGATTTGTCAGTGGCATCCCAGAGTCATATTTAACACCAAGTGACAAGGAGTCTGTCCTGGAGCACAGCCAGTCTACTAACATTGTCATAATGCACATTGCAGTACTGCCTTTCTGGGCAGGATCTAAAAGAAGAGTGAATGAGAAAAACATATTCAAAAAGCTACCCCAAACTGATCTGAAGTGTTTCTATTGCAATCGAAGGTAGTTAAAAATAGATAGGTAGATAGATAGAAAGATAGATAGATAAATGGATATATATAGATAGCTATAGATATATACACATGTGAGAGAGAGTGTGTGTGTGTGTGTTTGGGTGAAGGACAGCAATACAACTTTAAAGGATAATCCAAAGCTTTAGCTTCCTAAGAAAAGTGGCAGTGGGAATATTAACATTCTACCTTACCTGAAGTGAAAAAATAAGGGAGGCAACAGTGGTTTTTGAAATGACAAATCAATTACTGAAATTAGTAGAGATAGTTACAAATTTCTGAACTCCTCTCTGGTATTGGTTTATTCTTTAGTGGAAAGGAAGGTTTGTCATACATCAGTTTTTTCTAGCCCCACACAAAGAATGATCCCTAGCATCATTATCAACTTTCAAAACTGAGATCACTGAATCATCTATCCTATTACTATTATCCTATTGTATTTATCATTGATGTACCCTTTTATAAGGGAAAGATGTATTTAAAGGACGAGAAAAGAACTAAGACAGTGCAGTCTATCACATAATAAAGTTAGTTAAAAACAATTAAACTAATATTTTAAAGAGATCAAGTGAGGTTGTATTAAACATCTTACATGTTGCTGGATTAAGATGCTGCATTTTGTGAAAAGGAGCTAAATGGATAAACTGATCAGAGAATCATTTGGGAAAGGAATTATGCACATCTTTGAATTAGTCCACCATTCTTCCTTATATTCTGCTACAGAATGTTTCCAGATAGCCCAGATAAATGGGAACTATGCCTCAAAGAATTATTTAATAAGTTAGTTTACTTCTGACACAGATTGCATTTATGTTGGAAGACTTAAGGAGAGTTAGAGTTCCTTCTTCCAAGGAGAAAAGGTAAATTCTCATGTAGACCTCATGAGAAGCTCTTTCTCCACCTCAGTTGAAAAATGTCCACTTTAAATATAATAGCCTTATAATCACATAATCTCATAGGTTAGTTTTGAATTATACAGTTCACTTGAATGATGATGTTGGGACTGATTTATTTGGCTATCAGAGACAGCCCATTTTTTCTGGGACAGGGACATACAAAGAGATTACCCATTATAAACTACTTTGCTTGTTTAATAGAGTTGGCACATCGAGACTCCAAGAATCCCAAAAGAAGTCTATAGTATTTTGAGTTTCTGGGTTGCTTGGTGCATAAACTGGCCCTGTTTGGATTATGATTCCTTAAATAGTGAGAGATCTTTTATCTTCAATGTCCTTTGGACTTTGGAAGTGCTGACTTTCTAGAGTCCATATCTTTCATTTGTAGAATATTGTTTTCTCAATATTTTCTACCTTTTTTGCTCTATTTAGGCCATATAAGTTCCTGACTTCTATAATTCTACAGAAAAAAAGAAAATTGTTAGGTAGAGAGCATACAACAGAAACCTGTCCAGAGATGTAAGCCAAGGATGGAAATATGACAAGTTAGATAATTAGAGTAGAAAGATGTAAGTAGTAAGGACTCGTCTTTAAAATTGTGTTCCTGTCTATTTGCAAGACACAGTTCAAGGCTCTTTCTTTGGTAGCATGTAATTTGAAAAAGCTTAAAAAGTATTCATTTCACCTTTCATTAGTATTTCATATTAATATCCATAAACCCAAATGTCTATCTTCTGAGAGGAATTTTTGAAGCTAACCCAATTTAAAAATTTATACCACATTTCCTCACATATTTTCTACCTGCTCTCTCTGCATATTTTCCTCAATTGGTTTAAGAGAAGAACTATGAAGCCCACCAAGTTCACAGGGGGTTTTCAATAAGAATTATATCAAAGGCAATAGATTGGCAGTGCATGCTAATTAGCTAAGAACTGTATATTTGCAGGAAAATTTCATCTTAAGGGTACCTATGGAGATATATCAAAGAGCTTAGTGATGGACACAAATTGGCCAGAAACAATTTATCAAAGAATTTTGCTTAAAAATTAGAACATAGGGACGAAGTGGGAAAGGAAGACCAGTCAGCAGAGGAGCAAGTCCAAAGATCCCTAAAGGTGATATGTACGCATGTATGTGTGCATACATTTTTGCAAACATGTTTGCATACACACACACACACATACACATGCACACACACACACACACACACACACACATAATCCAAGGAAGAAAAAAAGTTTTGGAAAACAAATGGGTAGAAAAATTAAGAAGCAACTTAAACATATTTGTGGGTATTGTTCAAGAATTTATGAAAACCCAGAGGTACCAACAAAGTTGATTTGGGGTAGACAAGTCTGCCAACTAATTTGATAAGGAATCCATAGTAAGCAGAAGAATAAAGTAGCCTGTCAAGTTCAAATCTACTTTCCTAAAGCCACAAATAAAGGAAAAGCCAAAACTCTATTCAATCTCTCTCTCTCTTCTCTCTCTTTCTCTCTCTCTCTCTCTCTCTCTCTCACATACTATCTATGCCAGGGAAGGGGGACATGTGAGAGAGAAAATGTCAAGAATAAGTTTTTGATTTAACATAATTACCCATTATGTTATTATCTAACTAACTATGCTTTTATACCTTGGAAGGCTACAATAAAATGTATTCATAGAGATGGAGAGACAACCTAGGCAAAGGCAAACTTTCTCTGCCTATTCCCTTCTCTTGCTATAGTTTCAGGTTTGGATTCTGGAGCGTCACCTTTTAGTCATGTGGGTTCTTACAGTTCAGTGACATGCTTAGGATTTTTATGGCCTCATCTAATTGCCAAGATTTTGACTGTGAAGAGAAAGCAAGGGCTAAATCAGAAACTATATGCCTCCTTGAGGACAGGGTTCATTTACCAGGAGTGAAGCTGGGGTCTCTCCACTAAGCCCCGTGCCCTCATGTTTCCCTTTAGTAACATAAATGGTAGATGAAGTTGATTATCACCTTTTCCCTGTTCATGACTTTGGCATCCCAAACCTCTCTAATCTGTACTGACAGATAACATTACTAGCAAATATATGAGGGAGGATTTAAATCCAGACTTCCTGATTTCAAATCCAATGCCCTATTCACTACAACTCAATGTTATTCCTGATGGATTGTTTGACTGGTAGTCATTGAATTGAAACATTTAAAAGATCATACTATGTACAAAGCATTATGGTAGGAAGTCTGGCTTTCTATGAGAAATAGATAACCTACTTCTTATTCAGAGAGGCCATACTCCTGGGGTCTGCTTATAGTGAGCCAAAGGAAGAAATGCTTGAGATAACTAGTTCTCCGTCTCTCAACCATTCCTTTTTGTAGTAGCCTTGATATATGGCACTTACTTTGTTTGCACCTTCTAAATTAAACTTTTTAATTTTTGTTTACTCTTTATTTGCCTAAATATAGTAGTTCTCAAACTGATAAGGCTCGATGATATTTTTGATATAAAATTAGTTATAAGCTAAAAATCAAAATTATGTTATTTATTATACATACTTTGTTCATTAATATATAAAATCTACTAAGATTTATTAAGTTCCTCCTAAGTCCTAGGAAATTTGCTAATTAAGTGTTGTGTCCAGACTAGCTCTTTGGAGGATCTTGGTACAGCCCACGTTCTTAGTCTTAGAAGAGGAGTGAAGAGGTGGGATTCACATGCATGGTCAAACATGGAGTCCATTAATTCCAAATTTTCTCAGACTAATATATCCTAATACCCTTGCATAACCAAAGCAACACTGCACATGCACTAACTATATATGGCACATTCCAGACCACATAAACAACTTGCTAACGTGTAGAGGGCCACAGACAGTAGGGAAACTCTGGGTAAAATATGAGATCCTTTAGCCCAGAGGAAACCTGCTGACAATATCGGGTTTGGTTCCCCATTTGCCTTAGTGTTCATACCTTTTCCTGGGAAGTCAGGGAGGGCATGACCACCTGTGTTCTACTTGAAGCAAGGATCCATACAACAGGGTGTTTACTCAGTGTGATTGAAGAGATAATGGTTCTCTACTTCACATATACTTAGTACTTATTATGATGTTGGCCCATGCTCTGTATGCTGTAGTGATGTAATTGTACTAGGGTATTTAAGGTCTTGGAGGACTTGAAATAAGTAGACTTGAGAGAAACTCAAGTGAGAGTATGCTGGAGCTAGATCTCAGACTACACACTCTAGAGAAATCCTCCAGAAAGCTAGCCTGGACATTACACTATTGTATGTAGATGACAATAGTGTAATGTCCAGGCTAGCTTTCTTTAGCCACTTGGTATCACTCTGCTTCAATTACAGCACAGATTGTCACCATCTTCTGACTTCTCAGGAAGGCTGAGAGCCTTTAGGAGAGACAAGATGCTGAACCAGACATTATTTGCAGGTTCCTTTTGGGCTGAAGGGTCTTATATCTTACCCAGGCTATCTGTGGTCCTCTACAAGTAAGAAATGTCAAATAGTAGTAACAACAATAATAACCATAATAACTATTTAAAAACATGATGCTTACTTAGTGCTTTAAGATTTTTAATGTTTCATATATTATCATGTGAATTTAAGTATTCCTTATTTTATTTTGTCAATATATTTGGGAACATTTCTAATAAGAATAATAACATTATTTATAGATACTGCCTCTATTTTTCTTCAACATTATGACAAAAATTTTCTGAATTCTTGAAAAATGCTTGAAAAAATTTGAAATTTTTATTCTCTCTCACTGAAATTTTGATTTAAAGCCCTTTTAATCAGATTAAAAAGCTAAATGTGACATTCTTTAGCTTGTTAAAGGTGTATTATGTCTCTTTATTGAAGGACAAGAAAGAGCCCTATATCTGCATTGATGTCAACTTAATACTCAACTAGATCTTTGATCTCATCAAATTTGATTATTCTATTTAAATTACAACTCATGCATGTCTACCCATTCTGTGCTACCCTTGTCCATGTCCTCCTAAATTTTATCAAACCATGGTACAACCAATATATTTAAGGTCTTTTTTTTTTTTTAACTTTCTCCTAACTTTATAAAGATGCCATTGGATTTCCCTGACTGTATATATGATATTCCTTTTTCTTCATCATGTGTCCAGTCCATCTTATCTTCTTTGTATGCTCTCCCTGATAATATTTTTTACTTCTATGTTTCTTCAAAATTCTTTATGGGGTATGATATGAAATCAGCTCATTAACATTGTGTTAGACTATTTCCAAATGGTCTATTCCAGATATTTTCCCAGGTTTTAAATATGCAGGTAATGAAATCAATGTAAATATGCAGGTAATGAAATCAATGTATAAAATATATATAAAATTCAAAGTTACAGATTTCAGGATGCTGGTTTCCAAACAAACATGGACATGGATTAAGAAGTGGATATACTTTTCCTCATCCTTCCATGACCTCTGAGAAGTATAGAAAAACAAGATTCACTATTACAAACAGAAAGGAAAATTTTGACAAGTATGAGAAGCAATATGTTCTCATATTAAGGGTTCTTAGTTACCTTTTGGGGTTCTCATGTATCAAGTCATCAGTGCATTCTTACATTAGTTAATCATTATATTTCCAAACTCTGTTTCATTATTTTCTTATATGACCAAATTAGAGAACTTGAAAGTAGATTAGGGTAGACCTGATTGAAAAAGAACAGAGTTAGACAGCTGAATTGAACTATTTAGCCTATATAGAGGCGTGACTATATATTTGATACAACTATGTTTGCATCTTTGCAGTCATTCCAGCAGTCTTCAAATATCTCCTGAATAATGAATAGGCTGATGTTTGAAAGTGGTTTTCTAGGCCTGTGATACTTTTCCATAGAGAAGTATAGGGAATTAGGGGAGAAATGATGGATGACTGAAGTCCCCAAAACTCATAGGTATAAATCCAGCAATCTAATGGATTAGAGATGTTGAGTTTGTTAATGCCAAAATTTCTGGTCCAAAGGGAATTCTTTTTCAAAGACCAAGTAGTGCTTCTATGAAAACAGGATAAATGAGGTAAATGATTCTGGCTAACTATGTTAGTTCCACAAGCAATTAGTGGCATTCAGTTAAAAGTTTCAAAAGTTCACACTGGAACACTTCTGATGTGTCCAGAGATGGACTTGTTCAGGCAATCTGCAGTGCTGACATCTGTCAAAAGCACTTACAACTACTAGAATGACAAGCAGGAACAGTAAGCTAAATAGGCAGATGATTAAAATTTGACCCATTTCTCCCATAGGAAACACTGGTTCAGCAACTAGAACAACTAGAGAGCAACTAATGAATTATAATCTCCCTGCAATGAAGTTTTTGGGTTTGGTTGTTATTTACTTATTTGTTTTTGAGCAAAATTATATATCTAGCCTCCCCCATGCTAATTTGCATACCATGTTCCCAAGTTCCTTTCCAACAGAGCTTCATCAGATCATTTCTCTTATAGGGTCTTGCTGATTAATAGTCTCCTTGCCAACCTCTGTGTTTGAGAAGCCTAGGAAAATATCTAGGAACACTAACCAGTTCCCTATCTGTGAATTAAAAGCTTATTTGTAATATTGGCTACTTGCCAAAAATGAGATTTCCATTTCTTGCTCTCTCAAAACTCCATTCATTCTTGATCTTTCTTTTTAGGCCAGTGTTGCCCAAAATGCCCCAGAGTCAGGTGAAACCCACAGCCAAATGAGATAAACATGGAGTTGCCCAAAGACTGATGACCCTTTGTCAGGGAATAACAGAGCAGGCCAATGCATCAGGGTCAAGTTTTGGTATGTAATAATGTAATAATGATATCAAAGTGAACTATCTGATGAGGCAGATGGAAACTGGCTCTTGTTAGTCAGATGATTTAAGTCTTATCTCTAGTCTATGGTTTGTTGGGGTCTTGACCAGTTGTCGTGGACCTCACAACAGTTGCTAGGTGATCTTGGTAGGTCCAGGTCTCAGAAGCAACAGACCACTCTTCTTTCTCACAGTGCCTATCATCTGTAGATAGATAGATAAATGTAGAAATGTAGAAAGTAGATAAATGAGTGGTTCAATAGGATGGAGCCCGTGCTCATTTGTATTACATATACATGAAGGTGAAGCCAACCTTCAAGTCCACTGTTATATATTTTATGCTGTAAAATGAGTCCCCATTCCAAGGCAAAATAATAAAGTTCCAAGTCCCCCAGTGTCAATCTCATTGAAAATTTTGTTGGTGATTGGTACTTAACAGCAGATCAACAATTCTAACAACTGTCTTCCCCCCACCTCCCCCGAGGCAATTGGAGTCAAGTGACTTGCCCAGGGTCATACAGCTAGGAAGCATTAAGTGTGTGAGGCCAGATTTGAACTTAGTCCTCATGACTTCAAGGCTGATGCTCTATCTACTGGGCCATCGAGCTGCCCCAAGGGGGGCTGAATTTCTTTTCTTTTCTTTCTTTCTTTTTTTTTTTGTTGTTGTTGAGGCAATTGGGGTTAAGTAACTTACCCAGAATCACATAGTTAGGAAGCATTAAGTGAACTCAGGCCCTCCTGATTTTAGGGCTGGTTCTCTATCCACTGAGCCAACTAGCTGCCCCCCAACAAGTGTCTTTAAAAAGAAGAGTTTTGCAAGTACCTTCTAAGAGTTGTTTCTCCCTACCCTCTAGGGTGGCTTGCCACAAAGTCCTTTAAGGTCAATGGACCATGAGCTTCATAGGATTTGGAGAATGGATAAAAGTCTAGACACTTTATTTAAAATCCTTCAAAGGTAAAGATTTCAATTATCCTTTCATAATCATATGTGTTTTAAAAGACTCTCTAGGAAGAAGATATGGGGCCACCACAACCTCAGAAGATTTGCCTATTTCTGAGCAGCTAGGTAGCATAATAGCATATTTGGTCAGGAAGATATGACCCTGTTTTCCTCAGTTTCCTCATATGTAAAATTATAAGAAGGAAAAAGCAAACTACTGTAGTATCTCTTCCAAGAAAATCCTAAATGAGATCATGAAGAATTGGACATGACTGCAAATGACTGAACAACAAATAACTAAATGCTTCTGTGTCTCTTTCTTGACGATAAGAAGATCTAGAGAAAAGAGCTATTCCTTACAGGGTCAGGATTGATCTGTCCTTTCTGTTGAATGCTCAAACATTTTACTGAGTGGGACAAACCTTGTATTTTCTCAGGATTAATCTCTCATCACTGCCCCAATGAATGTTACCTGGCATTTGATGGTTTTAGCTACAATGATGTCCTATTATTTTAATATGTATTTTAAGACCTATCAAAATAATTAGATAGTTTTCATATTTGCTAGCATGTTGGGCAAAATCCTCTGTTCTCCTGACCATCACTAAATCCATTAGCAATTAGGAGGCTGACATATTCTAAGAACTCTCAATTGTGTGGATGTACATCTTCATATTCAGGAACTTCCTTTGAATAAAATTATACTAGGCAGCAGTGGGGAGCATGAACTGGAATGAGGAGAGCCTGGAGGCAAAGGGGCAGAATTAATTAAAAATGCTACAGGAGATTAGAAGAGGGAACCATGAACATTTAGTATATAGGTACTCTGGAGGACTTGGAACTTCAGCAAAGCCTTTAGAAATTTTTTAATTGCTTCAATAGTCATCCTTGTCAGTATATTAATGCTGAATATATTCCTCCTTTTTGAGTTTTCATGACATTGTTCTTACCTAGTTTTCATCCTGTCTGCCTAACCATTCTTCCATGTCTTTTGTGTTCTAGTCCTTCTTTTCCTTTCTCTACATGCATTCAGTAAACTCATCAAAAATAATGGTTTAGTTATCTTTTCTGCAAATAACTTCCAGCTCACCTCTTCACATTCTCTTTTTTATTTCCTTTTCCCCAGTGACATGTAAAAACAATATGTTTAGGGGGTCATACATGAATATTTGTTTTTTAAAAAACATATTTATGAATCTTATTGGAAGAGAAAAATCAGAATAAAAGGGGAAAACCAAGACAGAAAAAGAAAACAGAAGAAAAAGAAATGAAAAGTGAACATATCCTGTTTTGATTTACAAAAAGGGCTGCTACAAACATTTTTGCACATGTAGACCCTTTTCCCTCTTTTATGATTTTTTTTTTTGAGGTATAAACACAGCAGTGACACTGCCGGATCAAGGGTATGCACAGTTTTCTATCCCTTTAGGCCTTTTTCCTAATTATTCTCCAGAATGGTTGAATCATTTTACAACAATGTATTAGTGTCCCAATTTTCTCACATCCCCTCCAATATTTATTATTATTTTTCCCTGTCATGCCAATCTGAGAAGTGGGATTTGGTGCCTCAGAGATGAATTAATTTTATTCTCTAATCAATAGTGATTTAGAGTATTTTTTCATATTGCTATAGATGGCATTAATTTCTTCATCAGAAAATTGTCTGTTCATATCTTTTACCAATTGTCAATAAAGGAATGGCTTGTATTCTTATAAATTTGAATCAATTCTCTATATATTTTAGAAATGAGACCTTTATCAGAAACATTGGCTATAAAAATTATTTCCCAGCTTCTTACTTCCCTTCTAATTTTAGCTGCATTGGTTTTGTTTGTGCAATTTTTTTTAAGTTTAATATAATCAAAGTTATCCATTTTGAACTTCATACTGTTCTCTAATTCTTCTTTGGCCAAAACTTCCTTCCTTCTTCAAATATAGGTATACTGTCTTTTGTTCTACTGATTTGTTTATAGCATTATTCTTTATGCCTGAATCATGAACCCATTTTGACTTTACTTAGTATGGGGTATAAGATGTATATCTCTCCCGAGTTTCTAACATTATTTTCCAATTTTCCTAGCAATCTTTGTGAAATAGTGAGTTCTTATTCCAGAAGCTGGAGTTTGAGGGTTTATAAAACACTCAATTACTGTAGTCGTGGATTATTATGTCATGTGTATCTAGCCTATTCTATTGATTCACCATCTATTTCTTTAGGATATGGTTTTGATGTCTGCTGTTTTATAATAGAATTTTAGGTCTGGTACTGCTAGTTTATCACTTTATTTATTTTCATTAATTGAACTAATTCAATTAATTTAATTCATTTCAATTAATTCAATATTATTGACCTTTTGTTCTTCTAGATGAATTTTCTTATTGTTTTCTAGCTCTATAAATTATTTTGTGGCAGTTTGATGAGCATGGCACTGAATAAGTAGACTAATTTAGGTAAAATTGTTCTTTTTATTATATTAGCTTGGGCTACTATAAGCAAAAGATATTTTTCCAATTGTTTAGATCTCACTTTATCTGGGTGAAAAGTGTTTTGTAATTGTCTTCATATAGTTCCTGGATTTGTCTTGGCAGCTAGACACACAAATATTTTCTTTTGTCTACAGTAATTGATATACCATCATATCATCTGCATAGTGATAGTTTTATCTCCTCATTCACTTCTCTAATTTCTTAATGTCATTTTCTTTTTCTATTGCTAAGGCTAATATTTCTTGTACAATATTGAATAATAGTGGTGATAATGGGCATCCTTATTTCACTCTCACCTCATTCTCCTAATGGAGATATAATCTCTCTTGAGATCATAGATCTCAACAGCCTTGTCCACCTTGTCATGACTCTGTCCCTAGAAACATAATCACTTCACTCCCTATTTTATGGTGGAGACCATTTACTTTCTTATATTTATATTTTCAGGGCCTAGCATACTCTCTGGCAAATTATTAGTTGATTTTAAAATTAAATTTTTAATAATTCTTTAATCTATCTATTTATCTGTCTGTCTCTATCTTGTAGAATTCTCCCTATCATCTCCCCTAATTTTAGTCCAGCTAAAATTGTCTGGTGGATGTTTCAAATCGGATGTCCTCTTGACTCCCAAAATTAAAAATACCACAAACTCAAATATCTTAATATATTTCTTCTAAACATTTCTCTCCCCCTTATCCTTTTCCTCTTTCTCACAAAGATACCAATCTTTTACTCTTCAAATTTCACATTCCAGTCATGATTCCTGAAATCTTATGTCTCCCTCACCCTATAAATGCAATCAGTTGGCAAATCTTGTCATTTCTACTTCAAAAACAAAACAAAACAAAACAAAAAACTATCAAAGTACAACCCTCTCTACTCATACAGTTACCATTAATAAAATTCACCCCTTATCACTTTTTGCCTAGAATATATCATCTTAATTGCTGTTCAGTAATTTTTTTTTCCTTTCTTGACCTTCCTACTCATTGTTGCTAATGTGATTTGCCTTGATAGATCTTACCATAACCCTCACCTACTCAATTAACTCAGATTCTATGTAGGATCAAATATTAGTACCTCAATTTAGCTTTTAAGGCCTTTCATGACCTGGAACCAACCTGCTTATCCATCTTCATTGGATATGGAACTCAATACTGTATTCTGTTTCTCCTTTTTGTCACTATTTTCCTTCTTTATGTTATTGTACTGACATCCTAAAATGTCCCTTCTCACCTTTGTCTCACAGAATCTTTTATATCTCCCTGTAAGATGTTGCTAAAACACAACTATCAGCATCAAAGTGTGTGGTGTTCTTCTTCTTTAAAATATAATGGTTCTCTCTGGGAGCAGGTTTCTTGGGGAGGTTTTCTGGAGGCAGCCTTAGTTTCAGTTAAAAGTAATAATCACCCAAAATGCAGCCAGCTGATAAAATGCAAATGTTTATTTCTTATCTCTTTCTAAGCCCAGTTAGCTTTTCTTAGAGGCCTCTCTCTCTCCTTGTTTCTAAGAGCTCTTACAGCTTGTCTTTTGCCTCTGCTTTCTTCAGTCTCCAGCCAGCACCAAAGTGAAAGTTGGAATGAATCTCTCTTTGCCTCCAAGAGAGGGCTTCTGGCTCTCAATTTCCCAGAGTGCTGAATCTGGTTGTGCCTCCGAGAGAGTGCTTCTCCTCAACTGAACTGATGCTCCCTTCTAAGCTTTTCAGCTGAACTCACTAACTGAGCCTCTGTCTGCTTCTTATATGTGATCTCCTCTGAAAGAGTGGGATTATGGGATCTGAGAGTGGGATTATAGGTTTCCTTCCAGAGTGCTCTCTGACCCTAAGAGCTTCAACGGAGGTGTGAATTTACAAAGTTACAAAGTTAATTTTGTGAATCTCCCATACTTGTGAACTCTAGTTGTTGGAATCCTTACTAACTGCTAACTAATTAGAGTTGATCTAATCTTACAAGAAGATGTTTTGGGCAGAACCTGAAACAAGGTACTAAGTAGAACTAATTAATACAAGGTTTGTGTTCACACCTTTACTCATTGGAGTTCAATGAGTTCACACCTCCCTTGAAGCTCTTTGGGCCAGAGAGCACTAGCATAAATAGAGCTTCAATGGGCCAGTCAAAGAAGTCCTTCAGAGTGAAGAAGCTACAAGTCGGGATTTCAGCAGAATTACGCCAGAAGCCCTCTCTTCAAGGCAAGACAGATTCAACTTGGTACTGGCTCTGGAGGCTGAAGGACAGAACCTTTGGATTTGGAGACAATTCTTGCACACAGTATGTCCACATCCAAGAATGATTTGCTTAGAGCTCTCTAAGAGACACTCATAACAGAGAGTATTTCTCTCTTGTGTCTCTTCAAAGTCATTTTCCCTCAGCCTTTTATCTCTTTGGAAACATCTGTCCCTCCGGAAAACATTTAGTGGAAGCATTTTCGTTCAAAGAAAGCACACAGCTGCTGCAATATTCTCTGCTCTAAATTACACTGTTCTCCAAGAGGAGGTTTCTTGGGGCCTTCTGGAGGCAGCCTTAGTTCCGGTGCTGAGTAATAATCACCTGCAATGCAGCCAGCTGTTAAAAGTTCTTCTTCCAAAGTTGTCTCTTTGGTTTTCTTTCTCCTTGATTCCAAGAGCTAGTTGCTAATCTTTTGCCTCTGCCAGCTGCAGCTTCTCACTCTCTCTCCCAATCCTGGCTTTGGGGCATGATAGCAGCTGAGGTTACACCCAGAGAGACTTTAGAAATTCAGAACTCTGATGTCATCAACCAACAGAAAAGCAATCAGGATTACAGTTGGGAAGAATACAGGCCTTTTAAGACAACAAGACAATATCCAATGCAAACAACTCCAATGTAATTACCAGATGATGAGGAGAAATCCCAAATTTGGTAAATATAAGGGAATTAGATTAACTGCTTGGGGAAGAGGATCTGCTTATATTTCCACAGATGGAGAAAGAATCAAATGGCTGACAAGGAGACTGTTAAAAAGACTTTTAAAATCTTCAGGAATCATTGGATTTCCTGACACAAGATGAAACTGTTTTAGTTCTTGAAAAACCAGCAAGAATCACTGGATTCCTTGAGATGAAAACTATTGAAGCCAGGATTGGGAGAGAGAGTGAGAAGCTGCAGCTGGCAGAGGCAAAAGATTAGCAACTAGCTCTTGGAATCAAGGAGAAAGAAAACCAAAGAGACAACTTTGGAAGAAGAACTTTTAACAGCTGGCTGCATTGCAGGTGATTATTACTCAGCACCGGAACTAAGGCTGCCTCCAGAAGGCCCCAAGAAACCTCCTCTTGGAGAACAGTGTAATTTAGAGCAGAGAATATTGCAGCAGCTGTGTGCTTTCTTTGAACAAAAATGCTTCCACTAAATGTTTTCCGGAGGGACAGATGTTTCCAAAGAGATAAAAGGCTGAGGGAAAATGACTTTGAAGAGACACAAGAGAGAAATACTCTCTGTTATGAGTGTCTCTTAGAGAGCTCTAAGCAAATCATTCTTGGATGTGGACATACTGTGTGCAAGAATTGTCTCCAAATCCAAAGGTTCTGTCCTTCAGCCTCCAGAGCCAGTACCAAGTTGAATCTGTCTTGCCTTGAAGAGAGGGCTTCTGGCGTAATTCTGCTGAAATCCCGACTTGTAGCTTCTTCACTCTGAAGGACTTCTTTGGCCCATTGAAGCTCTATTTATGCTAGTGCTCTCTGGCCCAAAGAGCTTCAAGGGAGGTGTGAACTCATTGAACTCCAATGAGTAAAGGTGTGAACACAAGCCTTGTATTAATTAGTTCTACTTAGTACCTTGTTTCAGGTTCTGCCCAAAACATCTTCTTGTAAGATTAGATCAACTCTAATTAGTTAGCAGTTAGTAAGGATTCCATCTAGTGAGTAAAGGTGTAAACACAAGCATTGTTTCTCAGTTCCACTTAGTACCTTGTTTCTTCTGGCCCATAACATCTCCTTGTAGGATCAGATCAATCATACTGAACCATGCTAAATTAGATAATTATTGTCTTTCTCAACTCTAATATCTTTACACTTTGTAAGGATTCCAACAAAAGTGGTCTGTAAACTTGGATGTGGGAAATTGTATATTCATTTTTCACTAACCTTTAACTGAGACTTAGTATTTCCCTCAATTATGAATGTAAGAAACAAACTACAGTATTATTTACCTTTACTAGATGGCCAAAATGATCAGTGACAGAAAAAAAGATATGCTAATTTGCATAAACTCTTCTATTATCATCTCAACTAACTCACCTCAGATTATCTAAAATTGGACTATTTTGCAGTTATTCTTTTTATGTTTATTCTAGATACAATTATTTCTGTACTTTTTATGGCAGCCAAATAGGTTCAGTGAATAGAGTAATAGATCTGATAACAGGAACATCAGAGTTGAATTCCAATGGGACCTCAGACACTTACTAACTGGTTCATTTACTAGGAAAGTTACATAACGTCTTTATGTCTTAGTTTCCTTATCTAGAAAAATAGTGATAATAATATCACCTATCTCCCAGGGTTGTTGTGGGGGCAGTGAAAATATTATTTGTAAAACATTTTGGAACTTTACAGTTTATATACATGCTAATTGTAATTTTTTAATTATCATCATCAACATTATCATAATTTCTATTTAAATATAGGTTTTTTGAAAGTGGGATTTGTATCATATTTTTATTTGTTTTCCTCTTGACTACCAGGAAGGTTGCATGCAATGGTCAATACATGTTTGTTGATGATTTGATTGATTGGTACAGATATAGAACTTATATAAAAGTTTGGTCCTAGACCCTCTTCTCTACTCTATACTTCTTGATGATCACATCAGCTTTCATTGCTTTAAATACCATTTCTATGCTGATGTTTCCCAATTTGTCTATTCTGTTCCAGTCTCTCCTTACCTCCAATCTCACCTGTCCAATTGCCTTTCATTTATTTCAAAGTGGATGTTCAATTAAACTCAGTATGTCTAAAATGAAAATCATTATATTTCCCCCTAAACCCTCCTCTATTTCAACTAACCTTATATAATTGTTACTGTTGTCCTTATTACTCTCCCAATCCCTCAGATCTTTTGTATCTTTTTTGTTTCTCCATCATTTAGTACAATGCCTGGCACATAGACAGCCCTTAATATGTATTTATTGAATGATATAAATGGGAACTAGGAAGGAAGATATTGGATAGGGTAAAATGCATGGATGAAAGCAGAGAGAAATTAAATTATATGATCATCAGTTTTCTTGCAACTAAAAAGTTGTGGGAAAAAATATTAGAATAGAAAGTTTCAGGAGGGAAATAATGAAAAAAAAAGTGTTATGGAGTTAGGTAGGATTATGAAGTGCCTGTATCTTAATTAAGAAATTTGGATTTTATTTTATAGCAATAATGTGTCTTTAGAAACTAATTTGATCTCCACATTTAAAGAGTGAAGAGATTGGAGAAGAAGAAACCACATAGAAAATAGTTTCTTTTCCTGAATAGATTATAAAATCTTTGAAAAGAGATGTTCCTTCTTGGGTAATCATCATCATTATCATCATCATCACTTATACCACCACACTAATAACTAGCATTTGCATAGCACTTTTTGGATTGCAAAGGGCTTTCCATGTATTATTCTGTTTAATCCTCATAACAACTCAAAGAGGTAAGTAATATTATTAATCCCATTTTAAAGATAAGGAAATTGATGCAGAAAGAAATCATGGCAAAGCATTCTAACATCCTTGCTGAGAAAATTCCCAGTGGAGGACAGAGTCAAGATGGCAGAAAGAAGACAGGTCTTTGCCTGACCTCTTCCTGGTTTCCCTCACAATCAACACTAAATCAAACCTCTGAACAGGTTTTGGAATGACAGAACTCACAAATATTTGTAGTGTAACAAATTTAAAGCAAATATATTTTGAAAAATTTCAGGAAAGGAATGCTTGGAGTATGAAATTTGGAGAGTGAAAGGTTGGTATCTTTGTCAGAAAGAGGATTTCATTAATGGATTTCTAAGACTTGATTATAATTAATGAGATAGTGAATTTATATAAAAATATTATATATAGCCTATATATTAAAATATGTAATGTGAAATAATTCTTGAGTATTTTGTTACTGATGGTGGTGGTAATTAAAACAGGTGATGAATTCTAATTAATTTGGATATTTAATTAATGAAGACACAAAGGAAAAAAAATGGCAGGAGGTGTTAAATGGTTTATGATACATATAACTGGAATAAAATGCATAAATTCTGCAAACTAGACCTTCTATTTCCTGCCTCCTACATTTGCAAAGGTTATTACCCATGCCAAGGATGTACTCCCTTCTCATTTCTGTCTCTAAAAATCCTGATCTTCCTTTACCTTTTCTTACCTCAGTTAAAATGCTACTATCTGTAGGTGAATTCTTACAATTTCCTCAGATTAATTTGTATTTACATATACATGTATCTACCATTCTGATATCCTTATACTTGAATAATCCTAATTAGTTGATGAAATTTTTAGAATAAATTTAAATAGAGATTTTCACTCCTTGAAAAATACTGAGATATGGCATTTTTCTTTTCATGACTATATGATCCACTGCATCAAGCAATTATTTAATTTTTTCTTTTACCTTTTTTAAACCACAGCAACCTTGGCATATGGGCAGCTATCCTCCATATGAATGATTAAATACCTTTTTTGAGACTGACTATTTTATCTATATACACTTGTAAATACCAAAATGTTCTTGATAATATGTAACTAGAACCTATCTCCCTCTAACTTTTAACCATAAGTCTCATTTTGGTATTTTGGAGCCAAAGAACACAAGTCTAGCCACTGTTCCACATGAAGAGCATTTCAAATGTCTGGCACCAGATATCAGACTATCTCATAAGTCTTCATTTTTCCAAAATAATCATACCTATTTGTTCCAACTCATTTTTCATATTACATAGTTGGGTTTTTTTGTTTGTTTGTTTGTTTGTTTTTTACTGGTCACTCTCCTCTTGACAAAAATTCATTTAAAAAAATTGATGTCAGCTTCAAGATGATACAAGAGAGAATATGATATGTGGTTTTTATTACTGTAATACATGGAAAATTGAGTCTCTAACAGATAGGCAATGATGAATACTAGTTATGCAAAATTCTGTCATAATGGGAGAACAAAAGTATTGCATAGATCAGTAGACAAGCATCTGGTTTATGGGGTTGGGGAATTAAATGGCATTCTCTTTACTGTTCAGAGCAAGCATTGTACCACAAGGTTTTGCTTAATTTGAGGTTAATTTTATTCTTGATATTTTTAACCTTTTGGAATTTGACATAAAATCTCAGCTTTCCAGAGATGAATAAAACAGAATATTCCAGGCACTTACTTGAGACAGTATTAAAGCAAACTGAAGTCATGAAAATGTCATGATCCAATTTGCTGAAAATTTATCTTTCATGGGGAATTGTTCAATTACAAGTAAAATGAGATTGGAAAGAATCTTTTCTTCTATAAACCTTACACCTGGAAGACAATACATCTGTTTAATATGTTTCCATTTGTGGAATTATGATCTATACCTGCCAGAACCAAATTCTAATAGCCATAATATATGGCATTATTGATAACTTCCAAAAAGCTGAATTAATTTTGATGGCTAGATCTCACCAATTTCTTTCAATTATCTTTTTTGAGCTCATAACACATTGTAGGCATCACTGTTAGATTGACTTATGCCTGAAAACATTTGAACATTGGAGAATTAAATACTTCAAATTTCAGTTTATTCAGAAGAATACATCTACACAGATATGGCAGAAATAAAGGTAGAGAGGTATTTCCAAATAATTCAATACAAAACATTAATAACTTTATGAAATTTATATTTAGCTTTTTCTCTGTGAGTATAAAACCTCTCTTTCTGAAGGCCTATGACCCAAAGGAATCTGGTATGCAAGTCACACCTCTTTATCCAAATCATTTTAGAAATCTGGAAAAAATCTCTCCAAAGGAAATCCTGTTAGATTGAGTGTTCAAAGTATATTCATCATACTACACCAGGGGGAAAATTTATTTAAAAAAAAGAAAAATGAAGAAAGATAATCTACTCTGTAACAAACTTTAATAACCAAAGTTCCCCACCCTTCACTCCCTGTGCCCACATATGTACATGTCTACTGCTATAGTCCTTCAAAAAAGAATATTCTGGATTGTCAAGGAAACTTTTTCCATTCCAGAGTCCTCTAGGGCAGAGCATCATGAACTTATTCCACTTGTGACCCTTTTCTCCTAAGAAAATTTTAAGTAAATCCCCAGTACATATGGATATAAAAAGGTGTACAAATCAAACACTTACTGATAATAAATCATAATTTTACAGCCCCCACATTCAGTTACATAATCCCATATGAGGTCATGGCCCATAATTAAAGAAGTTTTGCCCCAGGGTCACATCAGTCTGTTTTAGTTATAGAGTCATCAAAAATCTCTACCTTCAACTATGGTTTGTTTTGTTCACTGCTGTTCTCATCATAGTTAGCTGTGAATCCTTTACTGGTGTATTCTCTAGCTGCTGTCTTGTCCTTGTTATTTGGGGTTCTCACTGATCTCCCTAAACATCCTAGATTTAGTAGAAACTTGGCATTATATTTCCCTCCTGATCTAGTAAGTGGATACAACTTTCCCAGTAAAGCTCACAGTTTTATTGCAATAAAATGTGAGATAAGGGGTTCTTTCCTACAGAAATATAGTCATAGATTTATCACCCAATTACCCTGGGATATGTATATAACCACTCACCCACAAGTGTGTTCATTGTGTTTTTTTATAACAATAGCAACAACAACAAAAAGACTTTTATTCCCCTTTGGTGGATAGCTGCAGTCCTGAGTGAACACGTTGGGTAAACTACCAAAGATTCACTGAATAAGCCTGATGTTTTTTCTTACATCTTAGAATATTAGATATCATTTCCTTTCAAACAACACTTTCTAGGGATTGAAAAGAAGATTTTATAATTTCTCGTACAGATACAATTTTGTCCTATGGAGCCAATCACTTGGTTATCTCTAACAATTGTGTTGAAAAAACAAAATGAACAAGTATCATAACTATTATCCCTAGCCCCAATTTCTAAGAGTGAGAAACTCAAGGAATCTAAGGAATCAATAATTTCAATTCCTTCATTTAATAGATTAAAAAATTTAGAACAGAAAGTAAAATTAGTTAGTGAAAATCACATAACTAGAAATTATCAGACTCCAAGCCCAAATCCTCGACCTCTAAATCAAAAAAAAAAAAAAAAAAAAAAAAAAAAAAAAACAACTCTCCCCACTATATTTTCTAATTATCTAAGATCTTGACTTCAAAGTCAGTCAATAAAGATGCTTTAGACTTAATAAGTGCTAAACACTGTTCTAAATAATGAGGATACCAAGAAAAGCAAAAAATAGTCTCTGTTCTTAAAGAGCTCACTGTCCTATGGGGGAGACAACATGAAAACAACTATCAACAAATAAGAGACATACAGCTTAAATTGAATACAATCAATAGGGAGTGGGCAGTGGAATTAATGGGATCAGAAGTAGCATTCTATAGAAGATAGTGTTTTTTAGCTGACACTTGAAGGAAGACAGGAAAACCAAAAGCACAGAGGAGAATTTATTCCAAAGGTGAGGGACAGACAATGAAAAAGCCCTGAGTCAGGAAATGGAGTATCTGATAAGAAGAATATCAAGGAATAGATCACAAAGTGATGAAGCACAAAATATAAGAAGACTGAAAGAAATTGTGTGTATGAGGGAGAGGTTGTGAAGGATTTAGAACACCAAACAAGATTTTAGGCTTGATCTTAGAGGTGACAGAAGATCATTGAAGCTTATTAAATTAGTGAAATAACATGGCCAAATCTGAAAATCACTTGGACAGCCAAATGGAAGATAATCTGGAGTTGTAAGAAACTTGAGGCAGGGAGACCAATCAGTAGTCTATGACAATAATCCAGGTATCACATAATGAGGGCCAACACAAGGGCAAATGGATTGGATTTAAGGGGTGGAAAGTAAGGAGTCAAGAAAGATACCTATATGCATGCCTGGGGACTTGGAGGATAGTGATGCCCATTTTTTTCAATGATGGTGATGGAGGTATGTTCTGGAAATGGCAATGGGGAATAATGTTATTCATTTTTTTCAATTTCTCAACTATAGGCAATGAAAAATGAGTGAAAGTGCAATCAGTGCTGAAAAGGAGGTTAGAGAAACTTATTAAAAAGGATCCATGTCTCAGTGAGAGCCAGAAAATGAGAGAAGAGAGGAAAAAATAGATTCAAGGTGAAGGTAAGTTTATTACATATAGAGCACCCATTAAAGAAAGCATAGTAGAATGGTTGGGTAGCATTTCAATGCAATGTTTCGGAGAGGATGTACAGTTTTAGGGGACTGAAAATAAGGGCAATAGAAAATAGAAAACAGGTTTTTAATCACTAGTGATTCAGTATCCCTGAGAAGATGACAGTGTAACTAAATAGAAGTTGCTAAATGTTGCTGAATGAATTAAATAGGTTTATTTACTTTACTACACATTTGGCCCTGGAGTGAGGTCCTTTTAGGGTATAAAGCAATTCAAACTAGAGAACCATCACAGGATTCTAAGGAGGATAGCTTTTCTCTCTTATTCCTACAGGAAAAGCAGGCCTGAAGATAGGTGAAAAAGCAGTTATTTCCCCCTGTTATTTGAACCGATTGTTGTATTTGTCCTTTTTCTTGAAGAGGACCCATGCCATTAAGGTGGTTAACTCCAAGACATGCAAATGAATTGGATTGAAGTGAGGGAGGGCTGTGCAAAATCATCTTCCTCACTTTCCCCTCCAGAGCCATTTGGATACAGATCAGGACCACTGGAGATGGGCCTGGATGCAGTAGGCAACCTGGTATGGCCTCAGGCAAACTGAGACCAGTTGAAGATTTGGAAAGTGTCCTTATAGGTAAAAAAAAAAAAAAAAAAAAAAAAAAAAGGTATATAAGGTCCAACCCACAGGACTAGACACAGAATGGAATGGGATCCCTCTGATCTTTTGCTGGCAGAATGAGACCAGGTCAGTCTCAGCTCCACCTGAAGGGACTAATATAAAAATTAAAGGCATCGAGTCATCTCTATATTGGTCTATATATAAGTGCTAGTGGACCTAGTGGTGTGTGTGTGAGAGAGAGATAGACAGACAGATAGACAGAGAAGGACACACAACAGTACAATAGAATCATTTCTCCTCACCTAATACAGCTTAGGAAAAATATTGAAAGTCAAAATTCTTCAACCTTCATCTAGTTTAGCAGTATAAAACATGGTAAAGCAACCATTACTGCAATATTCTGTTTTCTCACTGAGTAGCATTATAATGTTCATGGTTATATAGTGCTTTGTGGTTTTCACAGCACTTTTCTTAAAGGTCTTTGAGCTAGATGGAAGAGTTATTATGGTTTATATTTTACTCATGAGGAATCTAATCCTTAGAGAGATTAACTGGCCTACCCATGGTCACAAACCAAGTCTGTTAGTTAATAACAGAGAAGGGCTGGAAACCAGCTTTTCTATTTATCAATTCATTGCTCATTTCATCCTACCAGAAAGAAATAGAAATATAATGTGAAGAAAAATTCTCCATGTTTTGATTTTAAAACTTTTTTAAAGGGAGTTATAGAAAAAGCAAAGGTATAAAGGGCATCTTTATATATGTAGAATGAATTGTACTAATAATTCACTAAAAAGAAAGTGTGTGTGTGTGTGGTGTGTGTGTGTGTGTGTGTGTGTGTGTGTGTTGGGGGGAAGAGAAAGAGAGACAGAGAGAGAGGAGAGAGAGAGAGAGAGAAAGGAGAGAGAGAGAGAGAGAGAGAGAGAGAGAGAGAGAGAGAGAGAGAAGAGAGAAAGAGAGAGAACCCTCAGATTACTTCTTTTCATAATAAACAACATTGTTTGCATTTTGTTTTTTCTTATTTTTTTCCTTTTTTAATCCTATTTTTTTGTGCAGCATAATAATTATGGAAATAAGGTATACAAAAACTGCAAATGTTTAGGGGAATTGATGTTTAGGGGCAAGGGGAAGCAGGGAGAAAAAATTGAATATAAGATTTTGCAAAGGTGAATATTGAAAATTATCTATGCATCTGCTTTGCATATTAAAAAATCTGTTTTGAAAATTTAAAAAGTTTAATTAAAAATTAAAAAATAAATTTAATATGATTTTAAAATATATTATTTTAATGTTCATACACCCAAAGAGAATAAATATGCAAATATATGCTTCTTAACAAAAAATTTAGTTTAATATTTAAAAATCTAGCTTGAAAATGCCAGTTTGATTTCATTTGATACTTTTTTGTAAGCTTTCCTCTTATTGAAGTAAATTTGGAAAAAATCATCAACAAAATTCAAATGAAGATTTTTTTGTACTATAAAATATGACTAAGTATTCTAAGATGACACACATGGTATAGTTACAAAATTATTATATGGTGGAAAGAATCATACCTCTTTCCTGCGAGTAAGGGTATTTTATTGGAAAGAGCAGAATATGTGAAATTGGAAGATGTAGGTATATATCCTGAAATGATTTGTGTGACAATGAGGAAGTTACTGAATTTCTATATTATTATATTATAAAAAATAAGGGCAAAAAAGTTTTAAAGCATCATGGGAAAAAGTTCATTTGGCAAAGTAAAGTTGACAGAACCAGATATTTCTATCTTAACATCAATATTGTAAAAAAAAAAAAATTCTGAAAGACTTAAAGCCTCTGATCAACTAATTGATCAAACCATGATTCTTGAAGATTGATAAAGAATTCTGATTACATTATGATTTCAGATGATAGTCTAACATTCACAATAAGAAATCCATTTTTGGATATGATCAATGTGGAAATTTGTTTTGCTCAAGTATGCTTATGTGATATAGAGTCTGCATTTTTCATTCTTTGTATTTGTTTTTAGCTAATTATGCCCAGTGGATGGAGAATGATGGCAGGAAGAAAAAAAAAATAGTGCTTGATAATTGTAAAAATAATTTTAATAATACCTAGCATTTGTATAACATTTTACAAAAAATCTCATTTTACTCAAACATGAATCCTGGAATGTGGGTGCTATCATTATCAAATAATGAAAAGAGGAAACTGAGCACAGACAGGTTAAGTGACTTGCCCAGTCAATAATTATCTGAGGACAAATTTGAACTCATGTCATCCTGATTCTAGGGCTAGTATTCTATCCAGGGCACCACCTGCTAGCTATTTTTTGAAAAAAAAAAAAAAAGAGTGGAGTTTACCATATATCTTTTAGCTAAGTATTCAGAAGTTTAAAAACCTTTGGGGAAACAAAACCTTTAGTCATCAAGTATCACCTAGGAAAAACCCCAAAGTTTCTTTCCCCCCCCCCAAAAAGGTAGTGTTTGTCTATCCTTAGAGTCTTTGCTATGGTGTTTGCTTTCCCGCAGGAAATGTCTAATCTCCTAGATTTCAAGCTCTTTTAGAATACTGAAAAAAAAAATCTACTTAAATAGCACCCATAACCATTACGCTTGATTAAAACTCTTTACTTCCTCTTTACAAGGGGCAGTATTTCAGAAGTAATCATTTATATTTTAGGAATAGAAAGTATTTATATCTGCTACATAATTCCCTTATGGATAACCTGAATTACCAAGCCTATTTAGGAGAAGAAAATCTGCCAAAACAAACAAACAAACAACCCCCCCCCCAACTTTATAGAAGTAACAATCTGGTCCCATTCCCTTGCCATCTCACCTCCCAGTGTCCTAGATATTTGCAGGAGCATGATTCTGATCTCACGCAAAGGTTAAGCCCAAAGGGCAAGGTAACTGTTGCTGATATTTTATTCCACTTCTACTTTTTGTCTTTAAAATCTTTTGCATATAATTATCTTCTTTATCAGCCAATAAGCTTCTCTCCTAGTAGAATAAATAAATAAATAATTCATTTGTAGAAAAAAAAATTATCTGAGATAAATCTGCTCTTTTCTGGAGAAACTTAATATTTTTTCATATTCTATATACATTTTATTGAAGAAACCTTTATTGCACTACTACATTTTGCCTTCCTCTGGAGTAAATACTATGTTTTCATTTTTAAGGGAAACATTCCTTTAAAAATACTGAAAAAAGGAAATGTATATTTCTGTTTTCACTTTAATGGATTGGAAATGACAGTTTGGAAGTGGGCAATTTTTGAAGGATTTTTGTGACACTGTACCAACTGTCTGCTATTTCTAAAATGGGATTTTGTTGTCTTCCCTCCCACTATTTTTTCCTTAAAATTGACTAGCACAGACCTTTTAGGATCATTGAAAATGCTAAAGGAAATTTAGGTCACCCATATCCCATATCTATCTTTGAAAATAAAACTTAAAAGACAAAACAACAAATAAAACCACAAATAACCTGGTATTTATGCCAAAAGCCTGAACTCGTATAATACGTCAATTACAAAATATTAAAAACAGTCAGATTTCTGAGATGACTGAGTATTCTTAATGATATAATTTTCTTATCAGTTCTGAGATTTCTAAAGCTAAATGCTCTTCTATTGTTCACTTTTACTTTAGTTACAATTCAAGTCCTCAAAATGTGTGATCAATGAAAATAAGAATACAATCTGACAATTTTTCTTCTTCTCACAGCATTACAAAGATAATTTTGAAGTTAGAATGACCACCTATTGTGAGAGTGAGAATTGAAGACAGGACCTAAATGTTATTTTCATCATTAAAAGGATTTGAATGGACCAGCAATTGGCTTGAAATATATGAATGGAAAGGAAGTGTAAGATGTGCTTTTTACAATATTACCTTGAATAAAAAATAGTAACTACTCTTGTGCTGTAGTGTTCATGTTGCTACAAATATGCAGGTGAAAACAGTTAAGTTCAAAATAATAATGTTTAATCTAAACTGAGCTCTTTGTGAATAAGTTTTTACTTATCCAAATTCACTAATCCGAATAAGTTTTCATATTAATCACAACGTAGAATCAAGAAGACCTGGGATACAATTCACCTCTGATGTTCAACTATGTGATCATGGGCAGGCATTCTAAATCTCAGATAAGGTTCTCATACTTATCTACTAAATCACAGCCAGATTATAATCTCCAATATTGGAAGGAGCTGATAGATCTACAAAAATCATATAGAAATAAGCACACACATACAGCTATACATAGACACACTTACACAAAAACACAATCCCTGGGGTTTAGATACTGCAAGCATCACATGCACAGAATATTAAATACTTCAAACTTATAAAAACATAGATGCTAAGCTTCTTTAAGATTTTATATTTCAATACTCTAAAGTATAGATGACTACTCTGAGTGATTCAGAATTCAGATCCTCCCTATGTCTTAACACACAACTGCTTCTATAAATTAATACAATAAATGGTCATCACAGATTACTGAAATTTTAAAAGAAAATATCTGCTGGTTTCATTCTTTCTGGTGATGGACTTTTCTAAAGTCAGTCAGATTGGACATCAAAAAATAGTCATACCATCCCTCTCTTGGCCAGTTATATATATTATATATGTGTTATATATATTATATATTATGTAAAATTATATAATATATAATATATATAACTGGCCAAGAGAGGGATCTATACTAATTATTATTATGTAAATATTCAATATTTAATAAATAATATTATTCTTAAAACTTTTGTAATTCAGTAGGACCTATTTTACCTTTTATTCCATTGGCATATTTTTGAAAACGTATCATCTATGTGACAAACTGAAACATCACAGTATGATTAGATTGTTGGATAGATTTATAATCCATAATTTATCACAAATACCAGGACATAAAGAAGATTGCAAACTAAGCATTAGAAGCTAGTACTAAAGAGACAGGCTCCAAAGAACATAATAGACTTGGAGCTGAGAAAAGCAGAACATTGTAGAAATGTAAGGGAGAGAATAAAGTGAAGGGAAGATTTCCTCAGCTATTCTGTGTTTTATAGGATCAACTAAAATAGGAAGTGGTTGATTGTACCAGTATTTCTACAGGGGTGTTTAGAGAATGTCAGGAAGTAGGAAGGTTAATGGTTAATCATTGTTGATTAGTGTAAGAACAGTTGGTATAGGAAGACTGAATTGTGAAAAATAGAGTTGGGCAGAATAAGGGAAACGAGTATATAATGGAAGAAATCAAGAATTTGAAACATCCAGAGGTGGACCCTGAAATGTTTAGTTATATTCAGCAAAGGATTATACAATTAGAGTTTGAAGAAATTTTTAAGGCCATCTTGTCCAAGCTCCCTCATTTTATAAATAAAGCAATCAGTCAGAAATCATTTTTATGCTTTACATTTTTTTTTGCTTTACATTTTTTTTAATGTGCCAAGGATTATAATAAATGCAGAGTAAAACAAAACAAAACAAACAAACAAAAAAAAAAAAGCCTCTGCCCTCTAGGAGCTTATATATAAGCAGTAACATAAGTTAAGTGCATAATAGATGGAAGTTAACTTTAGACAAGAAAGAATTTGTATCTAGCCAACAGGACTAGGTGTCCTGGAAGAAGTAGAACTTGAACTTGAACTATATCATAAAAGAAGCCAGGCATTTTAAAAGGTGGACTGACTTGCCTAAGGTCACACAACTAGTAAAGACATTCTTTATTCAGATCTTCCAACTTCAGGTCCAATTTTCTTTCTACTAGACTAATTATATTTTGCTATACTCACTATGCTCTTCAGTCTCCTATTCCTATGGCATCATTGGGATTTGTTGGAATATCCACAAGAAAATATTTATATTTGACCAGATTATAAGTGATTTTGTTGCTTTGGTATTTGTGTGTGTGTGTGTGTGAGAGAGAGAGAGACAGAGAGAGAGAGAGAAAGAAAGAGAAAGAGAGAGAAAGAGAGAAGAGAGAAGGAGAGAATGTGTGAAATTATCATGGACAATAGCTCTAAAAAAATCAGAACCAGCCTTCTGAATCAAACTGAAATTTCAACTTTCTAGGATTTGGACTTGTGCAACTGACTTCACTGATTTATCCTGAGAAAAGACCTTTTATAAGATGAAAAGAATTATGCAACAAAGAGAAATTATTATTTTTTTACCTATACAACTAAGTGATATTAATTTCCCAATTTGATGCTATTTTTCAAAATGTAAGAGCAAATCAGCCCAGAGGCAATGGAATGTCATATAGAAAATTGCAACTTGGAATATGACAAGATAGTCATTTGGAAAAGAATTTTAGAAAACAAAAATAGTTTGGACTACCTTTTTTGGTTTATTTAAACTCTTGCTCTCAAAAGGGAACAGTTTTTTTTTTTTTTAAGGGGGAAGTTGTTTTCAACATATAGGGAAAAAAAAGATTGTTCATTTTGCTGATATGATTGTGTCAATGAAACAGCAATTATGTATCAGTGTCAATGGAGCAGCAATTAGACATGTAAAGTCTCCAACTGTGAGACATGAGATCAAATTTTAATCTTAAACTGTTTCCTTTTACCCTTTGATGGAGATTGCTGAAGTGATCATCATGAATAATACACCTCTTTATTTCCATTTCTAAGCACTGGGAAATCATATGTTTCACTCTTAGGGATCTCTGCTTGCCAGCTGGGAGTGATATAGCTGATTGGAAATCTTGTCAAAGAAATAAGGACAGAAGCCTTGTGATTAAGTAGGGTGTGGGAGAACAGAAAAGTTATGCAGTTGTCATGATGAGGCTCAAACCTAAACCATACCTATTTGATTACTTTTGTCTATTCTATTATCAAATTTAATTTGACACACCATTATGGATTCCTTATTGTGTGTGAGATGCTGTGACTAGCACAGGGAATGTCAGGACAAGATTTTAAGTCTCTGCCTATAAGAAGATTATATTTTATTTGGAGGACATGTGTAAACAGAAAACTTGAAGAAATAATATTAATACATGGAGGAAATTAGAAAAGGCTTTTTAGTAGTTACTACTACCTAAGTTGAGATTTGAAGGAATCTATGGATTCTAAGTGGAAAAAGTTCACTTTAGATATTGACCACAGTCCATGATACAATGGTCAAGGCTGGGCAAAAGTCAACAAGACCAAGTATCTGGAATATAGGGTATAGGAAATGAAATAATATTAATTATATTTACAGAACTTTGTGCTAACCAAATTATAGGAGAGTTGAAGTAAGAATATAAAGTATATGCATTTGATTATAGTTTCTATGGAGCCATAAGATTTTTTCTGATTAGGAAAGCTTCATATTCTAATCTGGGATTTATGAACATTAATTTGTTAGTTGTTTGTAGAATAACTTAAAAGGAAGAAAACCTGTGTTATCAAGTAGGAAAACATTACAATTGCCCAGCCTAGAGTAATGTCTGTATAAGTGCAGAAAGGGGCATAGAAAGAGGAGACAGGTAGAAGAGACATAGTAGAAACAGAATACATAATACTTGGCAATTGATTGAATATAGGGTTAGGGGATTGAGAGAGAGATGAAATCAAATATAGTACCTAGTTGAATGGCTGAAAATATGAGATTACCCTTAATAGAAATAATATATTTTCTTTAAGCACATATATTCTAAATAATATCTAACACAAAAATAAAAATTTTAGAGGATTTTCTTGCTTAAAATATAAGTAATTAAATTGCATGTTTATTGCTTCTCCTAGTGCAAATGATTTTTAACCTCAATTTCTTCATCAAAAAAAGGGTTGAACATTTGATATGAAGAGAATCCTTACTAAAGTAGAACTGTTTATTCTCTTTTACTTAAATTTTTTTCCCTCCTTAGTAAGTCAAAAAACTTAATTTTAAAAATCAGTTAAGTGAAGTTAGTGTTTGTATCAGGGTATTCACATTTTAATTCCTTCTATGACCTTTAAGTATAGTCATTTATTCATATAAATAAAAAAATATATTAAAAAAATCATGATGTGATTTCCCTCCCCCCCTCAAAATCAGCCAGGGAAATTTAATGCTTTAAGAAATCTGTGTCTTTTCCAACAGTAAATATAGTTGAACTTCTTTATTTTAGGTTATTTTAATATAGACTATTTAAAATGGATATATTTTTTTAAAATTTTGTTTCCTAGTGCTCCTTGGTTTATAGTGCAAGAAAATGCTACTTTAAAAATTATTTTCATAATCAGAAGGTATAGTGAGTAGAACAAGCACAATTTACAAAATTATAGAAATAAGATAAAGAAAAATAACTAAAAGAGCATAGAACTATAAGCAGTAAAATGACAAGCTATAAGTACAAAAGATTGAAAATGAAACATGCCATTCACTTGATAGATGTCACTTTTATTATACATACTCACAGATAGAATAATTCAAATTATTAAGTGTTCATCCCTTCCTATTTTCTGACAGGCTAATCCATTTCAGAAACAGACAAAAATGACTGGCCAATGAATACCATCTACCGCTAAAAAGAAAGTTATATTGGCATTACACATTATTGTATATATCCTCTGTTTTCAGACTTGAACTCTCCATCTGGCATTTTGGCCATGGCTTATTCTCTTTATTCATCTTGGACTCAGCTGTTTTGGACCAGTTTTCTTGCTCCTAGAATCTCCTTGGCTAAGGTTTCTGCTTGGCATTCTCGATAATACTACTTTCCATCTCATTTGGTGAGCTGGACTGTATTTCATTTGTCTTTTCACTATCACTTACACCCAACAAGCTAAGAACAGCTACCATCTTCCAAACTCCCTTTTCCTTAGCTAGGGACAGCTGTCAGACTTCTTGCCACACTTTACAGTTGTGATACATCAGTTACTTACATTTCAAAATAAGTAGTGCTTTAGTGCAAAATAAGTTTGAAGTAGTGTGATGTGAGAAAAAAACAATTATGTCAGGGTTGCATTTGTTGTTCTTTGTATACTTAAAGTTTATACTTGCATTGAAAGTCTTTGATTTAGATTTGACTTAGATTTTTTTTCCCTTTGATGATATACTTAACCAAACCTGATTTTTCTTATATATCAAATACCTATTCTTCCTAACATTTCCTAATCATACCTGAGAAAATTAAATTGATCTTATCTCCATTTTAAAAAATCATTTTATTGTATATGACTACCCATATTTTATATGCTGTCTAAGTCATCTTTCTCTGGCTCTACGTTAAATTCAAAATCTCAGGTTTTCTCTCTGAGTTAATGACATTTAGAAATTCAGTTTTCCTGTTAGTCATTGTTCTATTCTTGTGTCAAACAAATCTATTTTCCTTGAAGATGACTTCCTCAATATTGTCTTTCCTTCAAGAAAATCTAGTCTATAATTTCTGTGATGCTAATCAACTATGCAAATGGACAACACCAATGAGTTTTCTATAGCAACAAAATGGAAAGAGAAATCTAGTTCTACAACTAGAAATTTAAGACCATTACATTGTCCCACACATTTATGATGCTTTGGACTTTGTAAACAAGCATATTGTTTTCCTCGAATATGACATTGCAGGTTTAGTAACCAATTATGTTGTTTTCCCTTCCATGATGGTGCCTTTTACTTTTTTTTTTTTTGTTAGTTTGTTCTTTTTTTAATAACTTTTTATTGACAGAACCCATGCCAGGGTAATTTTTTACAGCATTATCCCTTGCACTCACTTCTGTTCCAATTTTTCCCCTCCCTTCTTCCACCCCCTCCCCCAGATGGCAAGCAGTCCTTTACATGTTAAATAGGTTACAGTATATCCTAGATACAATATATGTGTGCAGAACCAAACAGTTTTCTTATTGCACAGAGAGGATTAGATTTAGAAGGTATAAATAACCCGAGAAGAAAAACAAAAATGCAAGCAGTTTATATTCATTTCCCAGTGTTCTTTCCCTGGGTGTAGCTGCTTCTGTCCATCTTTGATCAATTAAAGCTCTCTTTATCGAAGAGATCCACTTCCATCAGAATACGTCCTCAAACAGTATCGTTGTTGAGGTATATAATGATCTCCTGGTTCTGCTCATTTCACTTAGCATCAGTTCATGTAAGTCTCGCCAGTCCTCTCTGTATTCATCCTGCTGGTCATTCCTTACAGAACAATAATATTCCATAACATTCATATACCACAATTTACTCAACCATTCTCCAATTGATGGACATCCTTTCATTTTCCAGCTTCTAGCCACTACAAACAGGGCTGCCACAAACATTTTGGCACATACAGGTCCCTTTCCTTTCTTTAGTATCTCTTTGGGATATAAGCCCAGTAGAAACACTGCTGGATCAAAGGGTATGCACAGTTTGATAACTTTTTGAGCATAGTTCCAAATTGCTCTCCAGAATGGCTGGATGTGTTCACAATTCCACCAACAATGTATCAGTGTCCCTGTTTTCCCACATCCCCTCCAACATTCTGCATTATCTATTCCTGTCATTCTAGCCAATCTGACAGGTGTGTAGTGGTATTTCAGAGTTGTCTTAATTTGCATTTTTCTGATTAATAATGATTTAGAGCATATTTTCATATGTCTATAAATAGTGTCAATTTCTTCCTATGAGAATTGTTTGTTCGTATCCTTTGACCATTTATCAATTGGAGAATGGCTTGATTTCTTATAAATTAGAGTTAATTCTCTATATATTTTGGAAATGAGGCCTTTTCAGAACCTTTGACAATGAAAATTTTTCCCAGTTTATTGCTTCCCTTCTAATCTTGTATGCATTAGTTTTGTTTGTACAAAAAACTTTTCAATTTGATATAATGATTTTTTTTTCCATTTTGTGATCAATAATGATCTCTAGTTCTTCTTTGGTCATAAATTCCTCCCTCTTCCACAGGTCTGAGAGGTAAACTATCCTATGCTCTTCCAATTTATTTATAATCTCATTCTTTATGCCTAGGTCATGAACCCATTTTGACCTTATCTTGGTGTACGGTGTTAAGTGTGGGTTAATGCCTAGGTTTCTGCCATACTAATTTCCAATTTTCCCAGCAATTTTTGTCAAATAATGCATTCTTATCCCAAAAACTGGGATCTTTGGGTTTGTCAAACACTAGATTATTAAAGTTATTGGCTGTTTTGTCCTTTGAACCTAACCTATTCCATTGATCAACTAGTCTATTTCTTAGCCAATACCACATGGTTTTAGTAACTGCTGCTTTATAATATAATTTTAGATCTGGTACAGCTAGGCCACCTTCATTTGATTTTTTTTTCATTAATTCCCTTGAAATTCTTGACCTTTTGTTTTTCCATATGAACTTTATTGTTATTTTTTTCTAGGTCATCAAAGTAGTTTTTTGGGAATCTGATTGGTATAGCACTAAATAAATAGATTAGTTTGGGTAGTATTATCATCTTTATTATATTTGCTTGCCCAATCCAAGAGCATTTAATATTTTTCCAGTTGGTTAGATCAGACTTAATTTGTGTGGAAAGTATTTTGTAGTTTTGCTCATAAAGTTTCTGATTTTCCCTTGGCAGATAGATTCCTAAATATTTTATACAATCAGTAGTTACTTTATATGGAATTTCTCTTTGTAACTCTAACTGTTGTGTTTTGTTAGTGCTATATAAGAATGCTGATGACTTATGTGGGTTTATTTTGTATCCTGCAACTTTGCTAAAGGTGTAGATTGTTTCTAATAACTTTTTAGTAGAGTCTCTGGGGCTCTCTAAGTATACCATCATATCATCAGCAAAGAGTGATAATTTGGTTTCCTTATTGCCTATTCTTATTCCTTTAATCTCTTTCTCAACTCTTATTGCCAAAGCTAGCATTTCTAATACATTATTAAATAGTAACGATGATAGTGGACAACTTTGTTTCACTCCTGATCTTATTGGGAATGGTTGCAGTTTGTACCTGCTACATATGATGCTTACTGCTGGTTTTAAATAGATGCTCCTGATTATTTTAAGGAAAAAGTCCATTTATTCCTATACTCTCAAGAGTTTTTAATAGGAATGGATATTGGATTTTATCAAATGCTTTTTCTGCATCTATTGAGATGATCATATGGTTTTTGTTAATTTGATTATTAATATGGCCAGTTATACTGATAGTTTTCCTATTATTGAACCAGCCCTGCATTCCTGGTATAAATCCTATTTTATCGTGGTGTATTATCCTGGGGATGATTTTCTGTAGTCTTTTTGCTAATATCTTATTTAAGATTTTAGCATCAATATTCATTAGGGAGATTGGTCTATAATTTTCTTTCTCTGTTTTCAACCTACCTGGTTTAGGTATCAGTACCATGTCTGTGTCATAAAAGGAATTTGGTAGGACTCCTTCATTCCCTATTTTTTCAAATACTTTATAAAGCATTGGGGCTAATTGTTCTTTGACTGTTTGGTAGAATTCACATGTAAATCCATCTGGTACCAGGGATTTTTTTTTTTTAGGGAGTTGATTAATAGCTTGTTCTATTTCTTTTTCTGAAATGGGACTATTTAAGCAATTTACTTCCTCCTCTGATAATCTGGGAAGCCTATATTTTTGGAGGTAGTCATCCATTTCACTTAGGTTATCAAATTTATTGGCATAAAGTTGGGCAAAGTAACCCCTTATTATTTCTTTAATTTCTTCTTCATTGGTGGAAAGTTTTCCGTTTTCATTTTTAAGACTACTAATTTGATTTCCCTCTTTTTCAGAAGGTGTTCGATGAATTCTTTCAACGCCTATTTTCCCTTCTGGTTGTATAACTTCTGGGCAGTTCTCTTTGATGATTTCCTGTAAAATAGTATCTAGACTCTTTTTTCATCATAATTTTCTAATAGTCCAATGATCCTCAGGTTATCCCTTGTAGATCTATTTTCCAGGTCTGTTGTTTTTCCAAGTAAATATTTGACATTTTTTTCTAATCTTTCATTTTTTTGGTTTTGCTTGACTGATTCTTGATGTCTCAATGAATCAGTCATTTCTATTTGTTCAGTTCTGATTTTTAGTGAGTTATTCTCTTCATTAGCTTTTTTTTTACTTCTTTTTATATATGTCCAATTGAGTTATTTTGCTCTATGGAATTTTTTTTCATTTCACTAATTTTTTTTTTTTTTATTGAGTTATTTTCTTTTTCCAATTCGCAAATTCTGTTTCCCTGCACTTTTGGGGAGTTTTTTTTATCTTTTCTAATTCACATTTTAGGAAGTTGTTGCTCTCTTGCATAGCTTCTCTTTCCTTTCCCCATCTTTCTTCTAGTTCTCTTTTAAGGTTTTTAATAGTCTCTTCTAGGAGAGCCTTTTGTATTGGAGACCAACAATTGTCTGGAAACTGTCTGCTATTAGTCTCTTCAGGGTTGAAAAGCTGTTTTCTTTTTGTATAGAAACTATCAATTGTTCTTTTGATTTTTTTTTTCATTTTGTCAAAGCCTGTAGGGTCTGCCTTCAGAGCCAGGAGGTTACCATCTTCCTCTGCAGAGCAGTGAAACGTGTATGGATGGGTAGCTGTCCTGCCAGTCGGCTACAAAAAGCAGTGAGGTACTAGAGTGTTCTGGGAAAGAGTTCCCCACCTGGGAGTAACTCAGGCCTGCAGGATGGAGCTGGGAAAGTGCCCTGCAAAGAACCCCACCTATGTGAGATAACGACTGCCCTGGGGCTATCCGCTGAGCAGTGAGAGTTTCACTTCCCAAGCCAAAACCTGCTCTGGGGCTGTGGGTATTAGTAGTTGAGCAGTGAATGGATTTGCAGGTACCAGAAGTGTCTGCCCGGGAAGCACTGTCTGCTGGGGAAGTTCTATTGCCCAAGGCTGAACCCTGCACTGTGCAGATTAGAGGCTGCCCAGGCTGTGCCCCACTGCCATGCAGATTTGTACCTGCCCCTGAAAAAGCCCTGAACTGCAGGATGTGGCTGTATGGCTGTATTACAGTCTGCCTGAGTCACTTCCGGGTTTGAGGGGTTACAGCCAGATCTCATTAGGTTCTGGCGTTTTTTAGAGGACCCTCTGTTTCAGGCTTTAATTTCTCTGCCAATTTACTGCTTTGTAGTCAAGGCAGAGAAGTTAGCCTATAGCAGAGTGGTCTCTATACCTTCTCTAGCCACAGAGATCATCCCTGCCCCTGGTCTGCTCAGGAAGCTAGTCTCTCACTGCCTGTGCTAGTCTGTTCCTGGCCCCTCAGGACAAACCTTTCCTCCCGATCTTCCAGATTGACATCTGCTGGTAAGTTGTAGTGCTTCTAGTCTTCATGAATTTAAGCAGTGAAGAGCTATTTTTGAGGGTGAGTTAAATAGTTGATTAGGAGGGGAATGAGAGGAGCTTAGAGAGTCGTGTATGCCTTCTCTGCCATCTTGGCTCCGCCCCAAGATCGCCTTTTAGTTTTTGAGTGAATCTTATCTTGCCTATAAGAATTATGATCTCCCCCTTTCTGGGTCTTGTGGCTTATTGAAGAGCTTTAAGACCCCTTTTATTGGTAATTGTTAGCCTTACCAATAAATTGAAGATGCTAAGAACTTTGTGTCTATTTACCTTATTTTCAATGGAGACATTAATTAATCTGTCAATATGCATCTCATAGGTTCAATCTTTATGCTTGGATTTTTAATTCAAATCTATAAGAAGGATATTTAGATCTTGTTAAAATTTGTGTTGACTCAGTTTTAGTTTCCCCATTGTTTCCAGTTTTACTTGTCTTTAAGGTACATGTTATCTATACACTGGGAGAGGTGTCAACTAAATAAATCTGTTGCATTACCCTCTGTTTCCTTATTCTTTTTATTATTTAATAGTCAGCACATAGTCATATGTGTTTTCTTCCCGTTTGCCTTACCTTTAATCTCATTTCCCTATGATATCACATTTGGAGAGGAGCTGAGAGGCAATAGTCTACCCCCTTTTGGAAAGGTACTCTTGTTACAAAAAGTTGTCTCTATAAGCACTTTCCATTTTGAATCCTAGAGTTGGTCCCAATGGCCAGCTCACCAAAGCTTTTCTACCTTGTTGTTTTAATAAATTCCCTATTAACTTTCTCTTTCTGAATTTTGCCTCTCAGGGTGAAGGCCTGAACATAAAACTTTTCTTTTGTTTAACTAATAGAAAAAAAAAAAAAAAAAACCTGATGATTATGTATATGTACATATATATTTCATATCTATATTTCTCTAACATATACAAGGCTTATTTTTATAAATTTTAAAATAATTTCCTCAAAATTATTTTCCCCAACAAAAATATAGCTGATATATGGATATCATAGATATTTAATGAAAATGATAGACACATGAGAATTGTCTATTGAATTTGTTCCCAGTCTATTTTTCCTTTAAAAAGGCAAATAGCTGTTAGTATGTATATAGTTATGTAGCTATAAATACCATATACTTCTTATATACTCTCTTGTTGAAAAGTTTAGGTCATTTATTTTGGTAAAAGATTTGTCACTTCATGAAATTCTGAAATGTACAAAGAAACTTAAAACATAGCTGAAATTTTTGCTTGATACTGGACTGATATATTTAATCCCGTAAAATTAGAAACTCCTTCAAATTGTATAATTATGTTTCATTTTTTCCTTCTTATTTTGTGCCCCTCTCATCCATCTTTTCCTATAACTTTTCTACATGTGATCCACACAGAATGTTGAAAGCTTGTCTTTAATTCTTTTGATATTGTATATATACCAATGGCCCATATATACTGCTCTACTGCTATGTCTTACTTTATGAATGATTTACTCTACCTTCCTTTCTAAACAATATTTATCTGGCATCTATTTAATCCACTTTTGTCACTGAACTATTTTATAATGTATTATAAATCAATTGTATGTCTATGTTAATATATTTATGCTAGTAAAAGAGTTTTCTATTATCCATTGAGTTGAGGGAGACTTTTGAAGATTACAAACTTATTTAGGTAATTCTCCAATGTTCTTGGACTCGATGGAATCGATATAATATCATCTGCAGGACCTAATCATCTGTTTTTCATTTAGGATCTGTATTTGACACCTTCCACGACAGTAGCAAACATTTTTAGTAATCATATGTCTCCCATTTTGTGTCTTACTTATAGAGATGTTTGAATAGATAATATACACTCTATACTGTGTTAATAATCGGGTAGTTAACAAAAATTTCTTTTATTGTATCTTTAGATCATCATTTAAATTTTGACATATTTAATAAAAATGATAAGATTTTGTACTCTTCATATTTCAGTGAATTTTGGAACTATAAAGATGCAATCTGATATAGACTATTAAAAAAACCTGTTGAATTTCTCTTTAAAACTTAATCAAAGTTACTATTAATTGTTAAAGGTTGTATAAGCATATAAGCATATGAATTGGTGATTATTGATATTTCCTTTGTAGCATTTTTGGTGGAATTTAGGTAAATTTTCCCAAAAGATACTTGGTAATAGTTTTTAATAGTTTTTAAAATGAGCTCTTATTCTCTTCTTACATATTTTCTGCAATATGACTCCCTCTAAATATTTTTGATCAGGTATTATTTCTTTTTTTAAAAAAATTTTCCTAAATTAAATCTAAGACATTGATTGTAAAGCCAATATACAGAAAAGCAAGATTGTTACCTTAAAGTTTTACAAATCAATTTCATTTCATCTGATCATTATTTTATTTCCACTTAAATCTTTAAATGCAATGTAATCAAGATTCCTCAAGTTTCTCATCAGTCTTTCCATAACATTCTTTTCCTTCTCCTCCATAGAAGTAGAATCAGAAGAGAGCTTATTAGTCATTTCTCTAATTCTCATTTTTAAAAGGAATGTTTTTAAGTCTTTAACCATCCTCTTTTCAAAAACAATAAAAACAAAAATAAATCAGTATCTATTTAAATAGCTATTGTTATATACTACTTAATTTCCTGGTGTTGCAAATAGAATAATTGTATCCTAACTCATTTGGTTTCTAGGCTCTTTGGTTGTCTTTAATATGGCAAATTATTTGCTACATTACTTACCATTCATTGGGAATTCCCTCACTTTTAAAAATTTTTGTCTTATGCATTTTAATAGGCCAGGTTAGAATTGTTTCAATTGTACACCATGCTTATTCTTAACTGGTTATGATTTTCGTCTTTAACAAATTGATAATACCTGGATAACTCATTTGGTTGTTATTAACATGTTAGTTAAAAAGCTTCCTCGTTTACCTCCTCTCTCCAATTTTATTTTTGGCATTTTCAGTATCCATTTTATCACTCATATCTTAATGAATAATTTTATAAAAAATATCAAATATGTATACATAGTTATGTACATATAGTATTTGCTTCTGTATCATCTATGAAACTTCAGCTTCTCTTGTTTCATACACTTGAATTATGTTTCAACTTTTTTTCTTCAAATAAGCCCACCTTTAATTTGCATCAAATTTTGATAGAATTTCTTTAGTTGCCCTATCTTTGGTAGCAGACATCAGCAGAAAGACTGTAGCTATTTTTATGATCCTTTTGCAAATTCTTATCATGAACTTTTCAATGAGAGATGATTTAATGTCCCATGAAATTATGTTTCTGGTTGCCTGTGGAGCTAGCTTTTTTTTATTTTTCTTTCCAAGGAAAACCTAGAGTCCATTGTTGTCTTAATCTACAATTTACTATTGTTTTCTGGTTTCATTTATAGCAGAAATATTGAATGATATCCTTTAGTATTTACAGTAGCAATATGTGGTCAGGGACAAGGAGTTCACATTTGGAGAACCAGATGGTATCTTAATGGTTATAAATTATCTAGAAGTCATATGATTCTTAGTGACTTTTCCCCCCTTCTCATCAGTTTAAAAATACTGCTACAGAAATAGAAATTGACAGTATAAAATCGAGCACCTGATTTAATCATCCTTGAGAGCCAAGGGTTATATCCATACCATAAGGACATATCCAAATATGAGATTTTGAGAGAGTGCACCCACACACACACTCACATACATAAAGACTATATGACATATACTTGAATATTTCTGTGAAGCAAGTTCTGACTAAAGGTAGCATTAAATTTAAATAGCTTTACTAATGTAATATGAATGGTAAAGAGCCAAAACACATCCTCAAATTCTACATCTAGTCAAGTATGAGAGAAATAATTACTTCTCTCTTATATTAATAATCCTTTTTTATAAATTAGGCTCGATTAGATAGTCTGTTTGACTTATCCTATCCTGAGTGGTATGTTCACTTATATATCAGTCATCTGAACAATACAATGACAATGTAGCATAAGCTAGTCATTGTCATTCTCCTTTCTCCAAATTCAAATTAGTTAAACGTCATCTTTTTAATAGGACTCTTCCCACTGTACTAATTATTGACTCATTTGTATTATGAAGAGGAAAATACCAAGAGTGAGGTACTGGTCTGATTTTTTAATATTTCTTTTATGTAGAGTGTAGCCAGTTTGCATTTAAGTATCCCATTGCATAAAAGGGGTACAATGAATTAATCTATGTTAGAAGCAAATTGTATAATATCACTACATACATTTAATGTAGAACAGGTATAAGATTGCCCCAGAAGGAAATGTAGTAGATATTGAGAATGCTGAACCCTCGACAACAAAACCCCAAAGTGGACCAAAGTAGTCATTTATCTAATTTTTCCTTAAAAACCAAAAATGAGGGGGAATCTACTACTAACTCCTAACTCCTACCTAGAAGTAGCTCATCCCATTTTTAGATTTTTTTCTTTGAAAGTGTTTCCACATATTATTTCTTGACTTCCTTCTGAACTTCCACTCATTTTGCCTAGGTCTATCTTCCAGACCATGGAGACCAAGTCTAATTACCTAATGGCCTTTTAATCTGTCCAGTTTAGAAAAGAGTCTTGGTTCCATTGAACTCCATGTGAACCTCTTATGGTAGCATTGGCCTTTCCTTTAATCTCTCCCTCTAGCTCGAATGACCATGTATTTTCTAAAACCAAAACTCAATAGTTAGTTTAACTGTTTATGTCCTACATACTTCAGTTGGTAAATTGCACAGTTTATTCTACCAAGCCTGGGATATTTTGACCTATTCTGAAAATTCCAAATATTCCTTGTTCTTCTACATGTTGCCTATAGAGTATAATTTACATTTACTAACTTGAATTTCAAGAGTCTAAAAAACCTGGTCAACTTTCCATTAGGACATATGCATATGAAGATATATTGAACTTATATCTTTAATTTATATTTAATTAAGATGATTATCACTAGCTTCATAGGATTTGAAAGTAGAAAGGACTTCATAGATCATCTAATTTAATTTTTAAATTAAATTTTAATTAATTAATTTTTAAATTAAGTCTGAAAAGATTAAAAATATTATTCAATGACACAAAGATCATTTATAGAAGAACTGGTATTTCAGAGCTTTTTCAATTGTCATACTATGTGGTAGTAGTACTTTATTAAATTACTTAGTTAATATAAATGAAAACAACAAAAAAAAAAAAAGCCTCACAATTAAGAGAGATTATTTAGGAAAGTATTAAAAAATAAAATATAAAAGTAAGTTTATTTAAATTTTCTCCAAATTTTATAAATGCCATACTTAAGATAAAAAGCAAATAAATAGAACTCTACGAACCAGATACATCATTCTATTTCAGTGGTGTTCAAAATTGGGATGTTTGATGTACAAATGGATGTTTGTTCAATCAAGGGACAAGAAAATAACCAATTGTTGGACATTTCTTCAACATAATCACACCTACTCTTTTCTCCCAACATTCCTATATCCCCCTTTCCTCTACTGTGTAAGTTCCCAAAGGGGAAGCAAAGTGGCAATCTTTGAGAAGAGATAGAGTGCCAGAATCAAGAGCATAAGTAGGGTGATTGGCTTTACTTTACAAGGACAACTTCTATCACTGAGACTAGAACAAGAGAAGAAAAAATAGGGCATTATGGTGATTTATCCAACAGAGTCACATTGAAAAGAAGATACTTTTTTTCTAAGTAAAATTAAAAATACTAATAAAATGATATCCTCTTCTAAAATAGGGCAAACTGAATATATATGTGAACTTTGAGAAGTTCAATATGAAACAAGTCAATAGCACTAAAAGTACTGTCTTGCAAGTCAGGTAAAGTATGAGATTATATAACACAATTTTGTAGTGGACCCAGTAAGAACACCTACATAATTTTCTTCATTCTTGTTCAGTAATAGGAGTAGGAGAGAAGTTGAATTGGGGAGTAAATCAGGACTGATATTTAGAAATAGAATGAGCAGTGGAAGGAGAAACAGGAAAGAGATTCAAACTCCTTTTTCTTTTGTTTTGTTTTATTTTTGGCTTTCTTTCAATTTTCTGTTCTTTGAATTATCTTTTGAGCCTTATCCCTTAGTATATCAACATATTCTACTGATCAGCAAATTTGCATTATAAAGTCTCCCTTGTTATTTTCTTGTTTAATTTAAATTTCTGAGTTTTTATCTGAATTTAACATCAAATAAAATCAACATATCCACATAAAGAATATGACCAGATGATTTTGTTTGAAACTGTAGATACCTATTATATTTATTTTGTTTTTATTTCAAATTTATTTTCAGTTCAACAATTAACTTTCAGAGATTTCCTACTTGTCTGTGATTCTGTTCTCTTCTGTGTACCATTTAAAAGAGCTTCAATGATTCTTTTTTTGTTCTTTTATTGTTGCTCTATTTCCATTTCTTCTTTTCCTGATAGTACCTTCAGTAAGTTTAAAATTTTTTAAAAGTCCTGGTAACAAATATTCATAATCAAAAGTTTTTTTTTTCTTTTCCTAATTTTATATTTTATAATATTGGAATCAACAATAGAATTTACCTGTAAATCCAGGTACCCTTAAGAATTGCTTTCTCTCCAAAGTTAATTTTCTTATGCATTTTTTTCTTTTTAATATTAGATAGTTTAAACATTTTATTTCTTCTGTTAGTCTGATTATTTATGTTTTGTATAAACATTTGTCCATTTAATCTAATTTATCTGCTTTGTTTTCAAATAGCTGAGCAAAGTAATTTTTAAATTTCATCTTTAAATATGAGTTCTTTTTGCATATTTGATATTTTTTTGGTTGTCCAATTTTTTCCTTAATGAAACTGTCTTTTAGTCTCTTGCTTTCCATTCTGTCTCTCTAAAAAAATATTAATTTATTTATTTTGTTTTTAATGGTATTACTTTGATATTATTTTTTATTAATCTTTAAAATTATTGAAATTGTTTTTGTCCATTTCACTAATTTGTTTTTTCCTTTCAGGACTCTTTATTAGTATCCCATAAATTTCGGTAAATTTCATTTTTGCTGCTTTCTCTGATATTTATTTTATTTCTAAGATTTGTTCTTTCATCTACTCTTTAGAATTCAATTATTTCCTCCAATTAATTTTAATTATTTCAGCCAAGGTCCTTACTTCCTATAATTTTTGTTATATAAAAAACAGTAAAGAATGTGTTTAGCTTCAATGTATTCATTTGTGATATTTTTACGTGCCCTAAAACATAGCCATTTTATGTAAAATTTTCATACACAGCAGAGAAATATGTAATCTTTACATTGTCCACCAATAATTGACAGAGATCTAATATTTCTAATTTTATTGAGATTTATTCTTAGCATTTAATTCCTTCCTTATCTTTTGATTAGATTTATCATCTATTACTATAGTTTTAGTATGCATTTCTCCCTGAAATTCGATCTTTGTCATGATTATTTAGATACTATTCCAGCTGTATGTTTGTGTATACATACATACATACACATATGTATGTATAAACATAAACTATTGATGTTGATTCTTTATCTGTGGAACATTTAAGCACAAAAAGGGTTCACTTGTTCTTTATCATGTCTTTGTCTACTATTGCCTTGTCTGAGTTCATGTTTACTACCCTAATTTTGAGGGTGCACTTAAAGCAAAACAGATTTTGCTCCAGTCTCTAATTTTGACCCTATGAGAATATTTGTCTTAAAAGTTTTTTTTTTTTTTGGGGGGGGGCAGGATTCTTCTTTCTGATTTATTCAGCTATGATCTTTTGTTTTATGGGTACATTATTCCCCACATTCACAATGATAAATTTTAATTATGTAATTTTTACCATCTTGCACTTCTGTACTCTCCCTTCCTTCTTTCCTTTCTCCTTCCCTCCCTTCCTTCCTTTTCTGCTTTTCTTTTTTTTTCTTCTTCCTCACTCCCCTACTTCCCTCCCCCTTCTTTCTCTCCCTTCCTTCCTTTACAACTTTCTCTTTGTTCATCTTATGTATCCATACTTTATGTGATCATAAATCCTTTACCCTTTCTTCTCCTTTCTCTAGCATATTAACCAAATTTGTCCTGTTTTGTCCTTCTCCTAAGAACATAAACAGAATAGTTCTACTTTCTGGCTATTTGTCTTATTTAGATTTTTCTATGACCTTTACATACATTAAGGTTCTGAAATGAAATTTGTTTTTTGCTTCATTAAAATTTAAACAGTTCATCATTTTATACTTCAGAGGTTCTTTTTGTGTGTCGTGGACTCCTTTGGCAGTCTAATGAATCCTATGAATCCCTTTTGTACAATAATATTTTAAATGTAGGACAAAGTGTGGAGTTACAAATCAACTCAATTATATTAAAATATATTTATTATTATATTTTAAAAAGAAATTCTTGAATTCCAGTTAAGATCTCCAAATACCTTCCACAATATCAGCTCTTCATTTTATTTTTTTGTTCAGAGGATTTTTTATTTTAAATTTTATAACCTCTTCTTTCATTTTCAAGATTTCCATTTTTGTATTTAATTTGTTCTTTCTAGTTTTATTGTTGTTGTTGCATGCCTAATTCATAAATCTGGTCTTTCTCTCTTTCATTGATGTACATATTTAAGGATATAAATTTTCCCATAATCACTGTTCTGGTTTAATTCCAAAAATATTGGTATCTTGTCTCATTGTTGTCATTCTGTTTAAGAAAATATTGATTGTTTCTATGATTTGTTTTTTGACCCACTCATTCTTTAGTTTTCCATTAGTTTTTAATCTATGCTTCCAGAAATCTTTAGTGAATGAAAGTTTTTTTTTTTTTTGCATTATGCTCTCTAACAGGTGCATTTGATATTTCTGTTTTAGGCATTTAGTTGTAAAATTGTTATGTTCTCATACCATTAACTTTTGTGAAAGGGCTATGTATAGCTCAGAAAAAAAAATCTATACTCCTTTCTATTCCCCTTTAATTTTCACCATAGATCTATCATATGTAACTTTATAAAAATCCTATTTGTCTTTTTAAGTTCTTTCTTATTCATTTTATGATTAGATGTATCTATCTCTTAAAGGGGAAAGTTGAGGTGTTCCACTAGTATAATATTAATGTGTTGAATAATATCCTTCAATTGATTTATTGTATTTATCTTTCTATAACTCCCTTGTCTTCTGAATTTTCCTTTCTCATCACTCAGTTCTGATCTTTTCATTAGAAATGATTGGGGGTACTTTTTTCTATTAAATATTGTTCCTCCACCCTTGGGATTATACTTTTTTGTTAGACTGGTAATTCTTTGTTAACTTTTTTTCTTTTGGAATACCGTATTCTAAATGCTAATCTCACTCTATGTGTACAAACTATTAATTTTTGTGTCATCCCAAGTGTGACTCCAAAATACTTGAAATCTTTTGGCTACTCACAACGTTCATTCATTCATCCATTTATTTATTTATATATAACTGGTAGCTCTGGGTTTTGCCTACAATTTTTATTTCACTTTTCTTTGGGGAAGTTCTTCCTGGAGACACTTAGTAGATGCTTTATGTTTTCACCTTCTTGCATGATTCTAATAAAATTAATTTCCAGTTGTGACATCTTGAAATATTGCATGTAAATTGCTTTTTGCCATGTTTTTTAGAGAGATAAAAAACTTCTAAGATTATCTCTCTCTAAAGTGTTTTCAAAATTAGTAGTTTTTTAATGTTATATAACATATATATATGTATATTAAAATTTAGTATTTCTCTAATATTCATGATGTAGTATTTCTTGTCTCATAAAGTCATTGATTTTTGCTTGGCACATTTCAAATCACAATGATTTAAATACTTAAGAATTTATCTACATATTCTAAGTTATAATTCTCCTTGCCTTTCTTTCCTTACTAGTTGTAGCTTCTGTTAACACTGTTGTTTGTAGTTCCCTTTTCATTTCTTTCAGGTACTTTCACAGTTCTTGTAACCAAGACTTTTTTTTTCTTCTGAGGCTCTATATGAATCTATTGTAGACTTACTCTTTTTTTGTGGGATTAACTCTCTAGCTTGTCAGAACTAAAAGAATTTCTTCATTGTGTTAGATTTTTTTTTGTGTTTACTCATTGCTTCAATCTGTTTCTCAATTAAAGCTCTGTGTTTATGTCATATATGTTACTTTCCATATTCTTGGAAAGTATAAAAAGACTAAGTTTTGAATTCACTGGTTAAGACTAGACATCACTTTTGTGGGATTTCCATAGTTTTGCTGAGACTTCTAGTGGATTAAATTAGATTGTGGACTTGGTTTTTTTCTCTGAGTCTTTATTGTAGAGCTCTGAATTTGGATTTGCCTCTGTCATTTTCTGTGAGTCTGACAGATCCAACCTAGGTGTTGATAAAAATGATGGAAGGAGAATTCTTTCAAGACCCAGAAGGATTTTCTTCTCAGCTATTGCCCTAGCCATTTCTTCTCTGTGGCTCAGGTATCTGTATTTTGTGTTCTCTTTCTAAAATGCTTTAGGATTATTCTGTATCATCATTATGTTTACTCAGCCTGGAAAATGATCTTCCCTGTCTTCTGCTATGTGAGACAGCTTGCCTAGAAACTGAGTAGTCTAGACTCTACAGTGTTTTGGTTTCTCACTGATGAAGGTTTAATTTTTTTGAGGGGGTAGGGGTGAGGCAATTGAGTTCATATGACTTGTTCAGGGTCGCACAGCTAGGAAGTATTATGAGTCTGAGGTGGAATTTGAATTCAGGTCCTCTTGACTTCAGAGCCGGTGCTAGAATATCCACTGGGCCATCTCACTGTCCCTAAGGTTTTATCTTTCAAGCTTTCAGAAGATTCTGGGAATCATTTTGTGGAGTATTAAGTGAAACAGAAGTAGTTATCACCATTTCTCCTAGTATTTCTTCATGATTGTGCTTTCTGGTGATCTGGGCTTCTCTAGTCCTTAACATACTCGCACAATTCCAAATCCTTTGATGTTTCCCAGACTTAAAGTTTGCTTTAGTTTCTTGCTCTATTCCTGATGATTTACTTTCATTCCTTCCCTTTTCTCTTTTAAGTTCAAGTTCAATGAGACTTTCCTTGATCTACCTCATCATTTAGATAACATATTATTTCTACTCCTCTCAGAAATATTTTGTGCATGCAATTGTTTCTGGATGGAATATGACTCTTGTTTAGATCATAAGTTCTATGAGGGAAGGGCCTATTGTATATAAGGCAAAGGATCTCACCAAGTGTTTAGCACAATGAAAGCAATTGGTAGCTAAAAATATTTATTGAGGGTGAATTTGCTATAAACATAGAAGATGGGTATTTAATATTTGTTGAATAAATTTTTAGAATCAAAATCCAGCTGCATAATGGCTTGAAGTACAAGAGCATTTCAATGTATATGCTTGTTCATGAATGCTATTTAATGGTTTAACAAGATCTAATAATAATGAGTAGCATTAAGAACTAGCATTATTTGATAGTAGTTTCCTGATGCAAATTTCCTCATTCAGTTCATTCTTCTAGTGGCTAAATGGAGTACCTTATATACCTCCTTTTCCAGAGACAATGTTGGCAAAAATGTTTTAAATTCCATGCAAAAACTCCTGATTAATGGATTTTTGTGTGTTCAAGAGACTCTTTGCAGTATCAGTGTAACAATAAATCATAAGATGATGGCACTGAATCACTACCTAAATGGTTGTTCTCTCAAAGAAGAATGTCCATCCAAAAAGAAAAAAAATCCTACACTATTTTTAAAGCTATTTATAGCATCTATTCACAGCATGGTTCACAAATAACATATATTTCCATTGTTGACAAAATGCTGCTGAAATATAAAAGCCATTTTCCTAATACCATGGTTCTTGCCTTTTCCATCCTAAAAACTTTTGGGCCTAGTGAAATTATTTTTTTTTTGTATCTTCTTTTTAAGTTTGAAGAGTTCAAATTTGGCTTTCAGATGTCAAAAAGATGGCTAGAAGTAGGAAAGAGTAGAAGAAGGAGACATAGGAAGTAACTGACATTTTTTATGGAGTCAATAAAAATAATAAATAGACATTTATTAAGCAACTATTCCAGGAATTTTTCTAAATCCTGGGGTTTCAAAACAAAAAGTAAAAGTATAGTCCTTGCTTTCAAGGAGGCTCTAGTCTATTGGTCTAATGCAAGAAACGGAAGCTGAAAGAAGGGCTTATGGAGAGGTAGGGTATGTGAAAGAAGGTAATTGAACATTCAGTTTGAGAAATACCAATGAAACATTAAAGTGAGAAACAATAATAAAAATTTTGTACTAGTAATACCACAGATACTTCTGAATAAAATATACTTTTAAAGGATTCTTGATTTTTCATATTCTAACTTACTGAGATTTATTTTTAATTATATATATATATTAATATTACATACATATATGTGAAATTGCATATATTATATCCCAACATTTTATATAAAAATGTTGTTGCATTTTTATCAACAATTGACTTTTTTTTTCCCACACAGGAACAATAAAACTTAGCATCAGGACTACAGAAAGTGGTATAAGTTCAGATCATTCTTTTCAATGTGGCATACTGTCTCAAATTTCTAACTAGAATTAAAAGCAATATCAGAAATCAGTAAGTCAAACTGTTAGCTTAAAATTAACATCTTTGAGAAGTGATTATCTAGCTTAATCTTGAACACTTCCATTTTTAGAAGGTAGCTAGGTGACATAATACAGTGCTGTACTTGTAAATGAGAAAGCTGAAATTCCAATACTTCCTCAGGTACTTATAATTTATGATTCTCAGCTAATTCTTCCAATTTTCACCATTTCAGTTTTGCCATCTGTAAAATAGGATTAATAATACTTTGTACCTCACAGGGTTGTTATGAGAATAAGGTAAAATATGCTTTGCAAAACTCCTTGCAAGTTTTAAAGTCTTACATTAGGCTTATCAGTTTCTATATTTTTATACAGCTCCATGAAGATCATTTTATCTTTACTAAACTGTCCCTTCTACAACTTTGACCCATTGTTCTTAATTCTTTCCTCCTCTTCCTTGAAAATATCATGTTGCCATTTAATTTTTTCATCATCATTATTACATTATATTCTAATTTTTAATGTAAATTTAGACAAATGTCATATTATCCTCCTAAATTTCAATCTCCTTAAGGAAAGACTTAGTTTCAGTAATTGCATTATTTCCCTTATGAATCTTTAGTCTCTTAGAAATCCCATTTTTCAACAAAAAAGTTGTTGCTATTGTTTTCAGTTTGTGGCTTCTACATTTCATTTTTAAGATTTTTCTACCCCTGTAAGGTAATTGCCCTGGACCTAAAGACTTTTTGTTTGTAGATTCCTACCTGTGAATCATGACATCCTGAACTGTTTTCTAATTTTTGTAGGGGAGAAAGATTCCTTTCTCTTAAAGAGTTTTAAAGATACTTGATTAGTAATCTTGTTTATTGTGACAGACAGGTAGATAGATGTAATGTTCAGGCAAGCTTTCTGGAGGTCCTTTGGATGGGCCTTGGTCTCAGCAGAATAAACACCAAGAAAATGGTCAGGAATAAAGTCCAAAATCTTTATTGTCTCTTTCAGTCTCCCAGTCTGAACCAGTCTGCTCAATAGTCTTTTCCAGCAGTCTGACTCACAGTCTGACTGACTGTCCCTAGTTTCTTCCAGCAGTCTGCTAGTCTCCCCCATAGTGCAGGAGGAAGGAGAGCCACGAGGAGGATAGTCAAAGATAGAATGTCCTCTTCCAGTCTTTGTTAGATCTTATATACCTTATTGTAATTATATCATTACAGTATACTTATTATATGTGTAAACTAGAGAACCATTACATCACCATACTAAGTTCTAAGTATATATGTGAACTAAAGAACAATTATCTCATCAATTCCACTGAATTAATATCTTGTTTCAAGTGTACTTGTCCAGAGTTCTGGCTCTCTACAGATAGATAAATAAATAGATAGATAAATAGACAGACAGACAGACAGATAATTCTCTGGTCAATGGTCATTTCATAATCAAATTTTGGATGATGTAATTATTATAAAAGTAATTCAAGTAACCATTTATAATTCTATTCCATCACGTTCTTAGGTTTTCATGCTTAATCCTGTCTTTTTTATGAACAGAGTTTATTTGTTCTGCCTTCTTTTTAACTAGATTGTTCTTTTCCAATAAGTTATGCCATTGCAGAGCCATATTCTGGTCATGTATCCTAGTTTACCAATTGTTTGCAGTAGCTATGACATCAAATATTTTTCTTCCTATGGTGTTATAAAAAGTCAGTGCAGTTTTAAGTGTGAAGAATTTTATTGCATCAATAATTGTAGGATTGTTTATAATATATCCTCTCTTATCCTCTCTGTTATCTGAATTAAATGAAGAGATGGAGAAAGTAGTCATGAAAATCAAGTGAGGAAAATTTAGGTAAAAAGTATAATTAAAACTCATGAAAGAATGATCAAGTCTAAAAAATAGATATGTCAACTAAAAGATTATTTGTAATCTTGAATTAAGTAAAAGTCACACTTTAGCTGAATGATGAGACCAATAACCTGATGGCATAATTGATGGGTAAGAGAGGAGAAAGTCAAGGCAAATAAATTTTTTTTGTAAGAGTCAATGTGAAAAAGAAAATAAATACAAAATATAATATATTTAGGGAATGATCAGGTCTAATAAGTTTTTATTTTAAAGAATGGGGTAAGGTGTGGTGTTGAACACACACATTGGGAAGCAATAAAGAAGAATAATTGATAGGTAGAGATTGAAGATTAGCCAGGGAGTAGGATATTTGAGATTTCAATCTGCTGGAAAAAACAAGAAGAGATGGGATAAATGTATTTGGATAGATTGGGCTTGGAAAGAAAGACTATTTCATTGTCAGATACAAGGTGGGAAGTAGGAGAAATTAAGATTTAAAGAGAAGAGCTTTTGATAAGGAGAAAAAAGGAGCAAATGGAGCTCATTGTGACAGGCCTCAGTGTTCTCAGTGAAGTAATGGTTCTTTCCATGTCTGAGTTTCAATTTTGATTCTTCTTAATCATATTTTTTCATGATTCATAAATATGTAATGTATCTAGCAAAATGTTTATGTTAGGAAGATGAGCTTATATATAATCCAGCAGTTTGAAATCAGTGAGACTCTTGCATAATCTCACAAATATAATCCAACATTACTCTTACTCATACTCAATTCTTTCTTGCATAATAAAAATGTTTTAAACTATAAAAACACTTTTAACAAGCATTTCATTTATGTTATGAAGATATGTTATGCTGCTCCTTCACTAAAATAAATATAATACATTGTTAGAGATTCTTACATAATCTACATCATGACTAGTATAAATATAATAACCTAATAGTTCAAAGAAGATTGGCCTTGTAGAAAGTTAGAGGAAAGATGGCTTTGAATCTGGATCCATAATTTGCTAACTGGGTGACTGCAGCAAGCCATTTATCCTCTCTAAGTTTAACTTTCCTCAATTTCAAAATGATGGCAATAAGAAATACACTGTCACTCACGAAAAATACTCTGCATTTAAACTATTTCAGCCCCAAAGTGCTATGGAAAAGCAAAGTGTTAGGGCAGTGTACCTTAGGATAGAACAGTAGGGTTGGTTCTGATTTAAAAAATTATTTTTAAAATTCCAAACAAATATAAACAGATGCCTTGAATAATGATAGCATCATTCTGAAAGAAAAAATATTGAGGTATCTGGTGAGCTGCAGTTGAAACTGATTTTGTTTCCCTGCTATTTGTGCAAGTGTTGTTTCTTGAGCCTTGATCATGATATGTTTTTTTGTTGTTGTTTTTTTTTTTTTCCCCCATCCCAGAGGGACTTTTGGTACATGCAACTTGTCTGTGACTGAACCAATCTGTCAGTGACCCATCAGGCTTTTTCAAACACACTATTCTGTAAAAAGAGAAGAAAAATGTTCATGTTTTGTTCCTGAAGTTTTCTTGGGAAACTAATTTAATTTGGACTTTGGTTTTGAATTTTTGCTAATGATACTTGGAAAGTAAATGTGGTCAGAACACATTTCATCACTGCTAAATGTTTGAACATTTGGAAATCTGCTTCTTTATGGAAAAGTATATTTGTTAAGCATTTACATATTAAAGTTTGCTCATAGGTGTTCATGTGTACCCCTTCTCAACCTAGAAATAACATTGTAGCAAGCATTCTTTCTATATATCAGGCCCTATACTAAGGACAGGGAATTCAAAGAAAGGCAAAAGAAAATCCCTGTTAGAATTCTTACAAGGTGCTAAGTCACTGGAATTGATAGAGACAATAATTATCTAATTTAGCATGGCACTTAACAGTTCTCTAGTTCACTAATGAACTTAGTACTTATTAAAGTTCACACTTTTCACACCTTTAAGATTCACACCTTTAAGAGAACATACATAAGCTAGGAGCCTCAACCAGGATTCAGTCCAGAAGATTCACTAGCCCACAAGCCCACTCTCAGAAGCTGAGTCAGATTCATTCCACATTCCACCTTTATGCTGGCTAGAGATTCGGAGAGAGCTAGAGGCTGAAGCTGGCAGAGGCAAAGGACTAGCGGCAGGAACCAAGGAGAGAGATAGGCCTCTAAGAAAGCTAACTGGGCCCAAGGAAGGATACAAGACTTAAAAGGAAACAATGAAGGATTTGGACTTTAACTCCTGGCTGTATTTGGGGTGATTATTACACTGAACTGAAACTAACGCTGCCTCCAGAAGCTCCCCAAGAAAATTGCTCCCAGAGAAATTATATTTTAGAGATTAGAATATTACAAATCCCCACCATCAAAGAATGCTTACAATCTTAGAAAAGGGGAGGGCATACAAAAGCAGCTATGAATCAGAGGAGTGTTTGATGGGAAGGTATATGGGACAGGGGGCATGATCAAGAAGGCTAGAACATTGTAGTCAGGTGGCAAATTAAATTGGTGAACTAGGGTTTTAATGGAATATCTATGGAGGAAGATGGGAGATAGGGATGGACCCCTGGGCAGATGGCACTGATAAGATGTAAATTTTATGTGATCTTGCAGGATATAAAGGTTGCTAGGACATAATGGGAAAATCCAAAGGAATGTAATTAGATGAAAATGAATTTTGTATATTTTTGGTATTAAAGTAGTATGGTATGGCATAATAGAGAGGTAGCCTTGGAAGTAGGGAAGAAACAAATCAACCAGCCTGAATTCAAGTCCTACTAGTGAAACATATTGTTGTGACCTTGGACAAGTCTAATATTTTAAGTTATAGAGATGTGAACCACTATATCTTATTAGAGTTTCCTTATGAATTAGATATAATATCAATGAGATCATAGGTCTGATTCCTATATTTTCTAATTACTTATAGCAATACTTCTTGTTTCCCTCTATAGGATGCGAATTTCATGAAGACTTTCTTTTCATGCTTTATAGTCCCAGGCCAGCCCAGTGCTTGGCATGTGGTATGCTTAAAAAATATTCCTTGATTTGTTTATTCATTACAATTAACTTTAATTTTTGCCTTCGAAAATATCATCCTTCTTTTTTCCTTTAAACTGTATTGTTTCCTATACTAATTTAAAAGTTCTGTTGCATATTCCTTGGACTCAATCTTCATTTTTCTCCCACTTATCCTTGTAATTCTCCTCCTGCCTATCTATAGAATTCCCTAATTATATGTCTATTAACCCTCTATAAAGATAATATTGAAATATTACAAAGGTCATGTGGTCAACAAAATGGAGAATGAGATATTTTCTCTCTCAAAGATTGTTATCTCTCAAATATAGACATTGGAAGTCAGAAATAGAATAATATCTTTTCAACTCCAGTGCTCAACACTTTACAATCTCTCACAGATTATTCACAGTGACTCAGCAGTCACATCTGCTAGTTTTCAGTAGTGTGAGATACATTTGATCTAAGACTCATGACTTAGACTCAATGAATATATTTTAGTACTTTTTTAAATAGGTTTTCACAAATTAAGCCTTGAGAGTGATTTACACATATTGCAATGTCATTTTTATGTGTTAAATGAAGGTAAGACTATGCTAGACAGAGACTAAAATTTTGTATTAATCTATAATTCAATCAGAAGGAGATAAGGACAGAGCATCAGTAGCCTGATACTGTGGAAATTCTTTCTTATGTCCCATCATCCTAGGAATTTTACAAGTGTAGTTATGGGAGTTGTCAAACCCTAATTTGTAAAGATTAGAAAATGTTCTTATATTAATTTTGCTTTGCTTCTTCCCTTTTTAAATTTTTTTCCATATTATGTAATAATGATAACATAGAACAATTGGGGTAATGTTTTAATGGTATTAAAGAGAAAAAAAAATTAGAAGAGAACATTTATGTTCACTTAGGATTTAAAAAAAAAGTGGGGGGAAATGTGTTTAACAAAGAAATTGGGATGGTGGTGTAGGCAAAATAACCCAATACTGAAACACCACCTAGTTTGGAAGATATTCTTTTCCTTTGGAAGACTATGCCAATTTATAAATGATTTAAGTATGTGTTTTCAGAAAATAAGGATTACATTATATTATGAACTAAAATTTATTTCTTATTTTATAATTCTCAAAACTCTTCCTATATTCTCTCTACTCTCTGAGATTTCAGGATTTTTGCTTTCTTTAAGTTTTCTTTCTACATGTTTTAGTACTTCTAGATCTCCTTTTTGATTTATCACATATTCTTTCTAATCACCATAAGTGTCTCTCTCCATAGTATCCTAGAATTTGCAAAACTTATCACAGTGTCTGCCACAGAATATTCTTTTAATAAATTCTTGATTTGACTTATTGGATTTTCTTTTATAACTGATTCTTTTTGTGATCCCAATAGCTCAAATAAGTTCAATTAAGATCAAATGAAATAATAGATAAGGTGTATTACATATTATAACAATGATTAACCATGAAAGACTTAATTGCTCTGTTCAATACAATAATCCAGGATAATCTCAAAAACCTTATTATTAAAAATTCTCCTCAGACAGAAAACTGATAGTCTGAGAGAAAACTGAAATATTGTTTTTACTTTCTTTTTCTTGTACTGTGATTAATATATAAATGAGGTTTTTTTTTCATGATTTCCAATGTATATTAAAGGTTGGAAAATAGGAGGGAGAAAATTTGGAATTCAAAAAGAACATTAAAAATAAACATTACATGTGAAATAGATTACAAACTGTGAAGTTGTATATAAATGTAAGCTAATTATCATATCTAGTTAGATGATTCTAGCATTTATACAGTCACTTCTAGTCTTTTTCCTAAGCTTTATTCTCCATTGCTTATTAGACAATTCAAACTGAATTCCCCAGAGACATATCAAACTCAATATATCCAAACTAGAAAACATTTACTTCCCAACCAAACTTACCTTCTTCCAAACTTTGCTAACACTATGGAGGGCACTACCATCATCCTAGCTACTTAATTTCAAAATTCTGTTATCATTCTCAATTCTTCAATTTCTCTTATCCTCTTATATCCAATTATTTGTCAAAACTCATCCTATTTCCACATCCTTATTCATACAATTTCCTCTTCATTCATATAATCAATCCCTAATTTAGTTTCTCTTTACCTCTTTTCTGAAATGCTACAACAGATTTCCTTTTGTTGTCCTTGTCCCACATCCTCTCCCCTCCCCCATTTTCATCCTTCTTCTTCCAAGTTGCCCAGTTAACTTTTCTGAAACACAAAAGTCCCTTGGCCCTACATGCCAATCTAAATATGTCTTTGTTTTTTCCCCAGATATCCTCTATCCTTGGAATGAACTCCCTCTTAACCTCTCTCTCTTAAAATTCTTAATTTCTTTTAAAATCAAGTTTAAAGGCCACCTTCTTCATTAAACATTTATTGCTGTACTCAACTGTAGAAACATAGTTTCCAAAAACCATCTCATATTCATTTTATATAAATTCTGTAAATGTTTAGGCAACTTGAAGACAAAGATTATTTCACTTTTCCCAGTTCTTACCACAGGGCATCATATTTAGCAAATCATTAATAAATGGTTGATTTATATGCATTATACTATTTCATCCTCATATAACCCTGTGAAGTGCATAGTACAGGTTTTAATACTCTTTTTCAAATGAAGAAATTAAGTCTAGAAAGATTAAGTAACTTGTTCATAATAAGCACAACTATTAAGACTCAGATGCTAAGCATTTGACTTTACAGACAGTTCCAGAACAAACACCAAGGCTTTAAGTTTTTTTTTGTTAAAAAGTACTTTCTATTTTAACATTATTTTTTAAAATTTTGACTTTCACATTATCTTCCTCCCTCCAGCCCTTCCTCTAGTCATTAAAAAGGCAATAAATATAATACCAGCTATTCATACAGAGTTATACTAAACATTTTCACATTAAACATGTTGCAAATAAATAAAGAGATAGAACAAGCAAGAAAAATAAAGTGGTTCTTTAATGAGAACATTTAAAGTCAAGTCCTTCATCACATTCATTCTTTATAGGAATTCCCCAGGTTTTTTCACAGATTTATCTTTGCTAGGCAATAATTAAAGTTTCTAGGTTTACCTAAAACTCAACTTCTTATTTAGAAATAAGGTATTAATAATACCTTCCTTCCTCAGAGTGACTTCCATCTACTTTTATTTATCTACCTAGTTGTTTACATCATGCAGTTTTCCTTACTTGTGGGCATCTTGTGTGTCTTGTGGGCAGCTACATTTTGTGCTGGGTGTGTATGTGTGTGTGTGTGTGTGTGTGTGTGTGTGTGTGTGTGCGTGTGTGTGTGTCTTTAGTGCTCAACACTATGCTTAATACTTATTAAGTATTTAATAAGTACTAGCTTATTCCACTTACATAGGTAAAAACAAATGAAATAATCTATTGATATATTAGGGAAATAAAAATTCACACATACAACCTAAAAATAATGCAAAAACTTTAAGGTTTATAAACTTTAGAAAAATATATTTCATTGGATAATCTTTTTTCTAAAAGGAAAAAAAAAATTCATTTGATATTCTAAATGATCTAGACAAATAAATTCTAGCTCTAAAATGTTTTGTTTGATAATTTTATATATGCAAATGGAAAAATATGTAGTCTAAAAATTTAATAAGCTTTGAAAAAATTATATGAAAATGTGGATGACAAGACTCAGATAAGAATTAAAGGCTTTTTACTTATTAGAAAAACATAAAAAAAAAAAAAAAAAAAAAAAAACAGTGGGAAGCTGGTGGTTTTGTTTGTTTTTACCTAATAGACTTATACTTGTGTGTGTGTGTGTGTGTGTGAAGATTGATTCTCCCAAAGCTCCAGTGACCTGGCTGGTAGTGAGAAGCCAAAAGAAGTGGAAGGAAAAATAGTGAAGGAATTATCTAAAAAGACCCACATACTCTTCCTGTATCCTTTGTGAACTCCCCAAAGAATTTTTTTTTTCTGGCAGGAGATTTTCTTAGTGTTTTTATTTAATAGATAAAAGTTCTGACAACTGCAAATTGACAAACAAGAAGAGAACACATGCTGGGCCACATTTTTAGGATGTCTATAAAATTTTCCCGTACTTTTGGTAAGTACTAATCCATTTTTGCTGACAGTTTGTGTGTGAATGCAAGCATTGCTTTTTTTGTATGTAAAAATTCACAGATTCTCACATGCCAATTTCCATTGGGAAGGAATGATAGGGAAGGCAGATTTAAATTACACAAAAGCAAATAGTCTTATATTGACTAAACTGTCAGAAAGTGAAATAGGTCGCCTTGTGATGGGGTAATGAATCTCCTGTAGTTGATAGTGTTCAAATGAAGGCTTGAGGATATTTTTTTCAGGTTGTTGAAGAGGAAATTCCTGATCATGAAAGGTTAGAATACATAACTATGGAGTCCTTTCTAGCTCTGAGATTTTGTAATTTGTACAGTTGGAGGAGCAGTAATTAGGCATAAAAACCTTGAAATGAAGAAACCCCATGGATTCTTACATAGATGGACCTGCCTAGAATCTAATGATAAGACATTATAAGAGAATGTTGGAATAGTGAACATTTTTGGAATAATAGAGGAGAGGAATGGAAGCTAGTAAAGAACACATTGGAGCCCAGTTTGAAGCTGTGTAGTGCCAATTTATAATAATTAGCAAAAAACAGAAGCAATCATACCAGAGTTGGATGAAACAGTCTTTGTTGAAACAACTTAGAATGAAAACTGATTGCTGATTTTTTGTGACAAATATGGCTACTCGCCAAACAAGAGTGTGAAAATCAGTAGAGATTATCAGGTTCATCTTTCTAAGGTATTTTGAGACATGAGACCATCACTGAAGAATCATAGATTCTGAGTAGTTCACACTGTGGGGAAATATTCCAATGGTTTTATGTTATGGAATTCAATTTAATGAATATTTTTTGACATCTGCTATTTGAAAGGTGGTGAGCTAAATGGCACAGTGCATAGAGTGCCAGGTCTAGTCAGGAAGGCCTGAGTTCAAATCCAGCCACACATATCTATTAGAGAGCTATATGATCTTGTGGAAGTCCCAATTCTCTTTGCCTCAGTTTCCTCATTTATGAAATGACCTGACAAAGTAAATGGCAATCCACTCTCCCAAGAAAATCCCAAATGGTATCATGAAGAATCAGATGCAATTGAAACAACAACAATAAAAACAAAACAAAACAACAGCAACAACAAAAAACCAGTGTACTAGATTCAGCATATACAAAAAATAAAAATGACACTGCCCTTAGGTTTAAGAAATTTACATTCTAAAAGGGGGAACATGATGTTTATATAGATAAGGTTTGGGAATACTAAAGGCAAAACAAATCCAGAAAAGTTACACTAGGAATATTGGAGAAAGAAAAAATAGAGGGAGGAATAAAAGAGAAAACAGAGGAAGTCATGCATGATTCTTGTAGTAAAATAAAGATTTAAGAATATTGAGAAATATCTATTTGAGCATATAAATGAACTGTGTCTGTGCTAAGAGCTATTTCAGAATTTTTAGTTTCTGGCTTTAGCTAAAGTCCTTGCCTTCAAGTAGCTAAATTTCTATGTCCTCTTCATAAAAAGAATGGTTTTACCATATGCTTTCAGTTCCAAACCTTGACACTTTTCTAGAAGTCTTTAATTAATCAGAAGTCTTGCTTTAGTCACAACTCCTCCCTAGGTCAAGGGATGAGGACCAAGGAACTTCTTGTCTTTTTTATTGACATGACCTATCTTGTTCTCTTCAGAATCTTTGTTGTAAGGCCTGTGTTCTCAGTAGTAGATTCTTTAGTTCAAGTACTTACTCTTTAAAATAAAGAACAAAGTCACTCTTAGCTAAGCAATTAGGGCCCTCAAGTTCAAATCTGTCATTCGAATTGAACTCCTTGATCCATAGTCTTTTATGTTTTCCTTTGGAAACCTTCACCTAAGTTTCTATAGAACATTTTCTACAATTCTCTATAATAATCTCTGACTAATCTTTCATTAATATTCATTAAGACATTATTTAACTAACAACTGTCAAAGTCTGTAAATTTCTGGGTCCCCCACTTCTTCAAATTCAAAATCTCTCCACATAGATGATGCTTTTGAAATTAACTGCAAGTTCACTGACTGTTTTCCTGATTAGCCAAATTCTTGGCCTTTCTTATGGATTATATATATGAAAGCAAAGCCTGAAAAAATCTTAAGCTTATCCTTGCATATTTATGCATGCAAAAACAAGGCTTGATCATTTTAGGAATAAGGTACCACTAAACAAGAGAATGCCACTTGCATCCTAAGACAATACCAGTCTTTTGGATTTGTATCTTGATACTGAACTCCCAAGACTCTGGAGCTGACTTTGTACAGCTCTGCCTCACTTAAATCAAATTTACTTATAAGCCAAGACATCACTCTTCCAATGTCATTGTTCTCTTTGAGAAAAAAGGACAAACAACAATAAACAAGGAACAAGATAGTAACAGCTATGTTGAGGGAGATGTTTTATAACTTCAACAGTATCCTGACTGCTACATGATAGTCTTGTTATTAATTTCTGGCAATTTCTCCATATTGCAATTGCCAAAGTAGCTGTTCAAAAATTCCTCTTTTCTCCTCAGGTTCTAATTCTGTTCTGAATAACCCTTAAAATATTATTTTGCGAAATAATATGCACTTCCTTGCTCTCTTAATACATTACTTTGGAGTTCTTGGAATCTCATCACTCTGAGATATTGAGGCAGCTTTGAAAATATTAAACTTTCCCCCTGTTGCTTCCATGCCAGCTTCTTTTGTCTTCTCTAATACTTCGTCTGTGAAATTATCAAAATTCTCTAAGTCATCATAAAATTCTTTCTAATGTTGTCTATTTTTCTACTTAAAAAAAAATTCAAACCCACCTTTTCATTTCTTATTTTACAACCTTACCTTGACCCAGATACGCTTCAACTATAACCCCATTGTTTTTCTTATCAAAGTCAAAATTTATGGAAAAAGAGGTACTACTTTGCTAATTGCTAATTTCTACACATCCTTCAATCCTTTGCAATTCACCTTTTTGTCATTCAGTTGAACACTGAAAGTGAAATTCACCAGGTTCTGGATGATCTCCAAGTTTCCTATAGGAATTAATTAACTTTTCATAGTCTTCACCTTTCTTGATATGTCTATTGTCAATTTTCTACTTAACAATTTTTCCTCCTCCATTTCTGAAACATATTACAGGTTAGTTTTTTCTTCTCTTTTTTCAGGACCTCTACTGATTTCTCTGTTTTTACTCATAAGTTTGGGCATTTTCCAAGATTCCACTTTTCTCTATTTTCTCCCTTGACAATTTGAGCCACTCCTATGTATTCAATTCCTATGCTTATAACACTGTATTTTTATCCCAACCTCTCATCTTAGTTCCTCTCGAATTTCCAATTATCACTTGAATATTTTGCTGCTATCTTAGACACACAATTTAAAACTTATCTTTCCCCTCAAAATCTGTTCCTCTTCCCACCTTCCCTATCAGGGACACTAGCCTGATCTCCTGAAGCTCTCTTCTACAGGAGCATATTTCCAAGTTATCCCCCATAAATGTGGAATGGAAGCCCTTCATATCCCAAAATGATTTTCATATGTTCTTCTCCAACTTCTGTCACATTTTCCTTCTGATCCTTTCAATAAAAAGTAATCAATACTCTCCAATATCTTATCACTCAAATATGAATTTGTCTCATTGAAACTTGTAGCTTAGTTGTTTTCATGTTTATCTTAGTTACCTTGTAAAGAGATAGTAAGCTCCTTGAGAGACTATCCATTTTCATCTTTTTATCCCCAAATCCTAAAATAAAATATTGCATACAAAATGCTCTTAATAAATATGTATTTAAATTGAATTTGTTGAGTGTGAAATAGGGGCAAAGAGATAGAAGGGTTAGAAGGTAATTTGAAAACTCTTGTTTCCAAGGATATGAAGAAGGATAACATTTAGAAAATATCTTTCATGTAAGAATAAAACAATTCAAGATCCTCTTTGAGAACAAAGGACAAACAACAATCAATTAGGAACAAGATAAGAACAGCTATCTTGAGGGAGATGTTTTATAACCTCAAATTTGAAGCACAGAAAAACCAAAATGAGAAAGGAAAGTAAAACAGCAATAAAAACAAACTGATTTAAATTCAGATTTCACAGTAAATAATTGCATATCTGTGAAGATTTGACCTTTCACAGATAAATATAAACACCCCCCACAAATATATACATACACACACACACACACACACACACACACACACACACACGAGTACACATACAAATCCATATATACATGTATACATATATTTCTAAATATTTAGGTATACATCCATTTATATATCTATATATAATGTCTGTGATATATCTGACATATACTTATAGATATGATACAAATTTGTTTGTATATGCATTTATATTTGCACATGTATTATTTAAAAATCATTGTTGTTTATTAGATTTTTCAAAGATGTGAAACAACTATTTTTATATTTCATTTAATTGGCAAACATTTCTGTAAATCTGTCTTTTCAACTATTTGTTAATTTTGAGCCTAAAACTAGATTTGCTTTTCCTTACTAAATAAATCTTTATTTTATTACTTTGACCTTTCATAACATACAACTTTTCAGTAGTGTTCTTTATTTAATTTTAAGAGTAACTCAGAACAAGACAGGATTTGTTTACTTTTAACCTTCAAAAGTATACTTTTCCATTGTTTCTTTTTCTTTTCTTTCTTCTTTTACTTTGAAATAAAAGCAATCAAGCAATACAAATCAAACACCTCCAGGGCATTTGCAGTGTTTCAACTAAAGGGCCTTAACTCAGTGTTTCAACAAATTGTCCAAATTAAAAACATGTTTATGTCCTTTGTTATACCATGAAGGGACCTTAGAAATTATTTGGATCAAGGTCACTTCATTTGAAAAATGAAGAAATTGAGGCCCAGAGAAGTGAAATTGTTTATCCAAGAATAATTAATATGTTGAAGTAGAGTAATTGATTTAAAGAAATCCTATCTCCACTTCACACTACCTTGAAGTGGAATGTTCAGTCTTATGGTTTCAATCATGGACTTTATATTAAAAAGAAAGCTCTTTGAAAATCACTTAATGAAAATATGGCACATAAGAGATTTATCCTGTTTCCTATATGCTTTGTTTATTCACTCTGGGCCTTGTATACATAAAGAGCACATTAATTGGAATGGGGAAAATTTCAGATAATATGATATTTGTCTTACCTGTACATACTTGAGGAAGAATTAGCTAAAGTAATGGAAAAAGGAAAAGTCTCAGCTTTGAGATTAATGATATTTCCTTCTCAAAAGACCTTGCCAATTTTGAAAAATCAAGAAGCTAATGGGAGCCCATCTTCCCTTCAGTGTACTATGTATCCCAAGATCAGTTGATGGCAGTATCTACCTTGGAACCCTAGAACTAACAATTCTGTAAGGAATTAAGCAAAGGATTTATACCATGACAAAAAAAAAAAAATTCCTAAGAAATCCACAAATAGGAATTCTATCTCCTGCAAGCTATCTATTTCCTTCAAGAACCCATATGTTCATTTGGTGAAATTCTGTACCAATTGTACTTTTCTAAAAGCTACTTAAGGTAGGTTGACTGTATTGACTCTTAATTGCTAATTTTGAATGCTAATTTTGCACACTGATGAGGATTTGAGATTATCGAATTAAAGGATTGCCCTTTGAAGATTCATAGAAATATCTTTAAGAAACTGAGAAAGAAATAGAGTCAAATTCTTAAGTTTGATTTAAGATTCATCTGGGAAAATGGGATTTGGGGTGAGGATCTTTAGAGCTTACATTTGATATAAATAAATTATTTACTGATTTGAGACTAAAAAATGATGACAATTTGAATAATCTTCCCATTCATTCAATGAAATAGAAAACAAGAAAAGTTTGTTACTGGAAAGTTTTCTTGTGATAATTAAATATTTCTCCATTTAGTTCTGTGTCTGATTACATATACAATTACAAGACAAACTATCTTTGCCATAATGCCTCAACTAGTAAATGAAGTGCAGTTAACAGAATTTCAGTAGCATAAGACAATCTCAATTGTTGCTTCAGATCCTGGCAATGTCTTAGATTTCCAAGCAGCCATGGAGTCTGATAGGAAAGCATGACCTCTCATTTGTCAATAATGGTAACAATTAAATATTTTAAAAAAGAAAAGAATGACCAGAGCCTCTCCTTGGCTTTGGAAAATTGCTAACTTTAAAGTTCATCTGATTCACTTAGAGAATTTGATATGAATTGCTATTTCTGTTGTGTTTATTGCTGTGGATACTGGAGCATAATCCAATCTTACAAACAAAAAAAAAAATAAATCTCTTAGAAATGGTAAAATCTAAAGCATGCAAAAGAAAATAAAAAGTTATATGAGGCAACAATACCAGAAATAAAATAATTTGTTCTCAACAAGCGTCTCCAAAAGTTCATGTTACCTTGAAATTTATTTATTTTTAATTTTTTGCCACACCAGATATATAATTTCCTCCCTCTCACCCACATCATCCTTTTCTTTGCAGGTAACATTGACTTGGTAAGAGATCTATCAAGATCTTCCAAGTAGATTTTGAGTTTTAAGATGAGTATAGACTAATTTTGGATGTTGACCTTAAAGATAAATGTGGCCAGATGTTTTTCCTGAATAATTAATAGGTTTATAGACTTTTTTAATTGTCCATAAGAAATGCAACAGAAATTTGATCAAACTTTAGAAATATCCATTAAAAAAAAAAAACCACACCAGTTTACAAAAGAAGCTCAAGAGGCTTTAAGAGAGGTTGAACTGGCTTTATCTCATGTGGTTGAAAAACTCACTCAAAAATCCTTGGAAATAACAGTTTTTGCTGCAAAAGAAGCAATCACAGCAGTCTTTCATCAAGGACACAGTGTGATCCAGTGGGTGACCCTTCAAGCACAACCAGACCAAAGCCTTACTCCTTACCCATGCTTGTGGCTAGAATCTCATTAAAGGTCATTAAGTAAGTAGTACAATTATCTGGGATAAGACCTGACAAAATATACTATGCTTTCTAGATCTCTCATGCTGGGATGACAAAATATACCTTCCAGATTAGCTCTCTGGAGGACCTCGGGACCAGCCCCATTCCTTGGTCTTAGTGGAGGAGTAAAGGAGGCAAGAGACTGATGAGAAATTTATGAAAAATGCTCATTCCGACCTCTCTCCTCTTCCCTCTTGCCTCCAACTTATTTCATTCCCAATCCACAAGGAGCACCTCCATCATCAAAGACTGTTTTGCAACTCCCTCAAATTTATGATCCAGGTATGGAGGCTCTAGAAGAATTGACCTGCTCCTTCATCCAGGCATTCACCTTAACAATATACCATCCAGAAATTTTACATGAGTGTGCCTGAGCCATAATTTGAATAAAGCTGGAGACAAATAATATTTGCAAATTTAGTATGTTCCTTCTCTAATACTTCTGATTTTTTAAAACTCTACTTTTAGATATTAGACATATCTAGAGAATTAGAGCAAAAGAATTGGAATTAGGAGAGTTTCTTTTTAGGATATGATGTTTTAGAATGTTTAAAACTGTTTGTACCCTCATTACTTTTCATATTTCATCTTTTTCCATGTTTATTCCTCCTAATACTCTCCTTTTCCCTATCTTTTTATCACAAACTATCTTGTCACTCTGTCAGCTCCCCCTTTATTCCAGTATTTCTCTTGATGTAGTATTTTTAATTTACTTATATAAATATCTCCTTTTTTCACTTTTATTTCTTAAAGATTTTACAACAATTTAACTTCAAAAGTTTGTGTTGGGAAAAATAAAATTACATGAGACAAAATAATGTAATAAGCTTATAGCACAAGCATCGACAAACAATATTTATTTGGTGCCTAATATCTACAAAATTATGTGTGTTATGGATCTGTTAAAATATCTATTTGGATCTCACAAAGAATATTTTGGTAAACTTTTCAAGGCCAAAGTTTAAGGACTCTGTACAGAGTTCTATGCCAAGATTCTTTAGCTTAAACAGCTCTATTAAAATATACTTCATTTGTTAAAACTTTAATTACATTTTCTCAAAAAATTGTGAAAAATAACCTTGCCCTTGATTTGTTGAAGGTTATAGATTGTCATGTATATTATATTATAAAAGTGTTGTGTTGTGATAGCGTAGCTTTGAACTTTGCCATTGAAAGACAGCTTACAAGTCTGGCAAAAAACCAATGCTAAGATGAGAAACATGACAACTAAACTTAAAATAGAAGTCATACACCTAGAATTGTGCTCAGCTTCCTGGAGAGTAAACCTGTGCATTGGCAAAGGCCCATCATGTATTCTCAACTTAAAGGATAGTTGGATCAGAGAGTTTCAAAGTGACAAATGAGATGTTAGTTTCTGGGCTTGGAAGATGGAAGGATCACCATAGGGCAAAATAAAGGGCAGGAACCAAGTGTCAGTGTTGGAATAAAGAGAACACTGGAATTAGTCTTCAGAAAAGAAGAAAGGGAATTCCTTGACCCAGCTTCCTGGAAAGATGATATTGCTTGAATAGTATCAAGTTCAAACTAAGCTGAGGAGGAAGCAAGAAAGAGCAATGAGGAACAGTCACAAAGAGGGAGAATAGAATCAGACCCGATTTACCCTACAAATATGAATTATTTAGATTGTAATTCTGATCATACAGAGATCAACTCTCATAATCAGTAGGAGTTTTCTTTAGAGGGGATTCATAAACAAAGGGTGACACTAAGCATCCAGAAAAATCTGTAAGTTCCCAAGGAGGACAACAAGAGCTTGTATTAATTTTTATGGTTTGAGGCATGTCTTTTTTTTTTTTATCTTTTTGTATTTTTCTGTGTCACAAAATAAAAGCTATATTGTATTCAATATATGTGGCTAGTTTGTGTATTTACATGAGCTTTTTCTGAGGAAACCTAGATTCAAAACAAGTATTGAAATTTCTAGAGTAAACTTGGAAAGAAGTAAAAGAAGGATTATACTCTCCTTAGATTCCACCAGAGCTTTTTAAGCCAACTTGGAGTTCTTAACATAGGTTAACATATACCAGATATTAGCCTTAGAAATGTTCACTTACCCAAGAAAGTAGACATTTCTAAATCACAAGAAAAGTGTCCCTTCAATCAGTTTTACAAAGCATTTCCATAGGGTATAATTGGACTGATAAAAAGAAAAAAAAAAATAACATGGATCAGTATTTTTTTTTCTGTGTAGGCTTTTTTCAGAACTGGCATATATATTAAAATTCTCAATCTTTCTGGATAATAGAGAATACATTATAACAACAGTGAAAAAAATCTTTATCTATTAATAGCATACATCTTTCCTTATATCTGTAATTCATCATATATTATCCCTTTTAACAATCTAAAGTGCTTGAACTATCAAATCTAAAATTGGAGAGATTACCCATAATTCCTAAATACTTTTCTTGAAAACTGATGATTTGAACTCTTGCTGATAATGTACAGCTGAAGAGTAGGAAAGCAACACCTGGCCAAGTGTGATTGCTCACCCTCATTTTTAGCCTTCTGAGAACTTTATTCTACAAGTGAATCAAATTCCTATTTGAAATTAGCTTGCCAACAGCTTTTAAGTTGGTGACTTTAAAAGAAAAAAAAATCTGTTCTAGCAGAACTTTGGAATTATGTTTCACCTTATGAATCACAAGGCTGTAATGTAGACTAATTCAAGAACTTGTTCAATCAGTTGTACAAATGATGAATATTCATTTTTTTTTTTTTTTTTTTTTGCTGAGGCAATTGGGGTTAAGTGACTTGCCCAGGGTCACACAGCTAGACAGTGTCTGAGACCAGATTTGAACTTGGGTCCTCCTGACTTCAGGGCTGGTGCTCTATCCACTGTGCCACCTAGCTGCCCCTGAATATTCATCTTTTGCTTATCTTCCCATTAGATATCATAGTCATCTGTTGCCTGCTGTTCAGAATCAAAGAATCTGTCCAATCATCTCTGACTTATGGTCAACTAGAAGTTTATTTTATTTTTTTCTTCATGAAAGGGAAAAGCAGAGGAGCAAGATGAGGGAAATAAAGAAAATGAAGGCCATGTGTCTTGGTTCCCTTGGCTACTAAATTGGCAACACAGTTTAAGTACTTGAGTTATGTAGGGTAATCAGCACATTTTTTGAGAACAGACTCATTGTTTGAGAACATTAAGACTTTCTTGTTTGCTAACTAACATCTGTAAAAGCAAAGTTTCTGCCTATCACAGTCCTTTGCATAGACTGGAGATCAAGAACATATAAACTGCAAAAGTAAAGTAGAAGGAATAGTGTAAACAGCTGTAAAGTCACTAGCTATCTTGTAAAATGATTATAGATCAAGAATACTTCAGAGGAAAACCAGTTATAGAGATACTCATTCATCCAGGAAACCCTGTAGAATCAGAGGACACTTATCAGATAACTTTCTGAAATGAACTTGGCAACAGTCTGAAAAAGCTCTAGTTAACTGTCTAAAACAAGTTTTGTAGTCTCTTTTAGTGCTGAAATTGAATAATTTACTTCTTTGAATTTGTTTTTGAACTAGTTTGGGAATACAGGAAAAATGAGAAGACATTCCAATAAAAGATATCAAAGAAAAAGTACTATCAAAGCAAATGAATAATAGTTCCAACAAATAATTATAATAATTCATACTCATTTAACTCTTTAAGGGTTTCAAAGTACTCTTCTCATAACAGATCAATAGGGTAGCTCATGAAATTATTATTTGTATCATCTCCAATATAGATAAATGGAGCTTCAGAGTTATAATGTGAATTTTCCACAATTACACCCCTAGATAAGTGAATCAGGATTTGACCTTAAGTATTCTGATTCTAAATCCATTCCTTATTTTTTTCAACACTACCAAAGAAAGGTACAGATAAATTTATATTAAATACTCTACTCCTCTTGTTCTTGGATTACCATGAAAGAGGACTTTGCAACAAAATCATGGAAATAATAATTCTGATATATAAATGAGATTCTGATGGGATCTGACAAAATTACTGTAATCAGCAGAATTTCTGTTATTTTGCAGTAAGTAGTAAGAGAAAGCACAAAAAAATTACTAAAAATTAATTTAAATAGTTTGTCAAAGGTACATGGATATTTAAGAATGGCAAATTATCTTCTTGTCTTAGGGCATATGGGGAGGAGTGTTTAGAATTGTTGATGTGAAGGAAATAAATTGTCTGAGGAGAGAGGTATCTATCATTCTCAACTGTGGAGCAAAAAAGAAGAGATATTTAAGCCTGAAAGACAATTGTGATCAATGAAGTAAAGGCCCTGGGAATTATAATCAAATAAACAATAATCAAATAATTTTTGAATTAGATAGGATTCCACATGTCATCTAAGCCAACCCATACTTAATAAAGAATTTCTTAAAAAATACATAACAAATGGTCATCCGTCTAGAAAACCTTCAGTTAAGGGAATTCATTACGGCAGTGCCACCAATTCTAAACATAATAGTTTTGTTTTATAAATACTTTTAATTACTTTACCCTACAGCACATAGTTTCTGAATTTTTATAACCTCATTTCTTTTTGTAAATAAATCCTAGAAAACTAATGCATCCTCTATTATTTGGCAATTGGGTTGAAAGCAAACATCACAGACTCAGACAGTCTATGATAATACAGTGGCAGCAGTGGCAGATTCAAGGAACACAATTTGTTTGGGTACACAAATAAAATGAAACAACAGATCTTATTTTTGAACACTACAAGAAAAAGATAGTAAGAAGAAGTAGCATAGAAATTAGTTTCCTGAATCAATGAACCTAAGAAACCAAGCAGTCTCAGAAACCAAAAAAATATCATTCTTTCTAGTATTTCAAAGTGGAATTAAATGATGAGATGTGATTTGGAAAGTAGTGAAAGATGAAAGTTATAAATTAAAATATAAATGTTTTCTAGATCATTTCTGAGGATGAACTGGAAATCCCTGAAGGAAAAACAAGTGAGAATAGTATCTGTTGCTCTACATTCAATATTAATATGGATGGCCTTTTCCTCCCAAAGTTTATTGGGATTTCCTTGGATTACTGAACTACTGAGAAGAACTAAGTCTATTAGTTGATCATTGCACAACTCTGCTGTTGCTGCAAACAATGTTTTCTTGGTTCTGCTTGCTGCAGTGAGCATCAGCTCATGTAAATCCTTCTAGGCCTTTCTAAAATCAACTTATTCATAATTTTTATAGAACAGTAATATTTTTTATTACTTTTGTATACAAAAATTTATTCAATCATTCACCAGTTAATGGTTATTTACTCATTTTCCAATTCCTTGTCACCAGAAAAAGAGCCACTATAAACATTTCCCCACATGTGGGTCCTTTTCCCTCTTTTATGATTTCTTTGAGATACAGACCCAGTTGTGGCATTATTAGATCAAAGAGAATTGACACAAATTTGTGGCAAACATGTTTAGATTTTGTCTTTTTATTCTAATTTACCATGCTCCAGTTTTACATTTGAGGAAATGAGGCAAATGGAGGTTGTGACTTGCTCATGATCATCCATCAAGTAGGTATATGAGGCCAAACTCATATCTCAGATCTGTCCCCAGGCCCAGTCCTATATCTCTCTCACCACATAGAATAAAAGTGAGATAGTCTTTAAGGGAAGGTACAACCACTAAGAGATATAGACAAATTTTCAGAAGATAAGATTTTACAATTAGGCTTTGAGGAAGCAAGAGAAATCAAGAGGGAGAGAAGAGAAGGAAGGAAAAACATTTAAAGCAGCCAGTAAAAATGCATGGAGTTGGAAGATAGCAAATCTTATGCAAGGAGCAGAAAGGAGCTTGGATTTGGAGTGAAAGGAAGAATAAACAAAAATTGGAAGGATAGGAATGGCTAGAATATAAAGGGTTTTAAAAGGTGAACAAAAGGATTCATATTTGCTCCTTGATATAATAGAGAATGACTAGAATTTATTGAGAGGCAAAATATGCATGAAGTTGCTAAGTGGGACAGTGAATAATGCATTGGTTTGAAGTCAGGAATATTCATCTTTCTGAATTCAAATCTGGCATTAGGCAATTATTTGTTGTGTGACCCTATGCAAGTCACTTACCCCTGTTTGTTTCAGTTTCTTTATCTTTAAAACGATCTGGAGAAGAAAATGATGTCATTCCAGTATCTTTGCCAAGAAAATCCCAAAAGAATTTATGAAAAAGTACACATGATTAAAACAGCAAACAACTACAAAGGAGACAGATCTCTACTTTGAGGAAGATCACTTTAGAGCAGTGGTTCTCAAACTTTTGTTTTCATTATCTTTATCCTATAAAAAAATTATTGAGGATCTCTCCAAAGTGTTTTTGCTTATCTGGATTATATTTATAGACATTTACCATATTGGAAATAAAAACTATTTTTGAATTTGTAGACCCTCTAAAAGGGTTTCAGAGATCCCCAGGATTCTCTAGACCATACTCTGAGAACCACTGCTTTAGAGTTCGTACTAAACTGCCGAAAGAATTGAGAAGGAAAATGAACCACAGAAAGCAATTGTAATATGAGGTGAGGAGAATTCAGACAATGGCAGCAGTGTCAAAAAAGAGAAGTGATACATACATATATACACATATACAAAGAGAGAGAGAGAGACACATATATATGATTACATGAAGATTTGGAAGTTGATTGGACATGGAGCATGAAAGACAATGAGGAATAAAAATGTGCAGGGAATATTAAAAAAACAAAAACAAAAACAAAAAAACAAACAAACAAACAAACAAAAAAACCATTATATACTCTCTTGGGGATGGTTAAGATATCTCTGTAGAAGTAGTTTCCTTAGAGACCAAAGAAATGAAGCCTGTAGATTGTACTAGTTCTGTCTTTAAGAGAGGCCTGTTTCTAACTAGAGTATACCTTGTACAGCTTTGAGATTTGGAATAGATCTACAGGATATACTACATTCTCATCATTCTCCTCTTGTTGGCTCCTTAATTGAAGATTATTTTATATATTGCTTTCCTCAACCTGATTTTGCTATCTTTACTAAAATGGAACAATCTACCTTTAGTTTTAGTTCTCACTAGTTAGGTCTGCTTCACAAATGAGATTTGAATGAACCAATGAATAATAAATCAATGAAAATGATTCATTAGGTATTTACATTGTGCCAAGCAGTGTACTAAGTGGTAGAGATTCAAATTAAAAAAGCAAAAAAAAAAAAAAATCAGTTTTTATGATACTTAAATACTAATAGAAGGAGACCAAACAAATAAAGGAAGTACTTTATTTAAGAAAGTTAGTGATATCATTAATAGGCTATTGCAGAAAAGATTGACAGACTCAATTAAGATCACTAAAGTAGTAAGTTGTACCTGATCCCAGGTGTAACATGTTTGTTAATATCATTTCATTACTGTCAACTTGACCTGCATCTGTGGCAAATTTGTTGTTGTTGTTTTGTTTTGTTTTTCAGTTTGCACAGAATTCATACTTCTTTTTTTCCCATGGAAAGTGTAGGAAGTATGCAGCAGGTCTAGGGGAAGTAAATAGGGTCTGTGGGGATTGATGTGGAGAAATACAGGTAATGAGATGGAGAATAATTACAACCCTGTTCAAGATATGATGGGCAAAGGAATCAGCCACCATTCAGCATATTGAGTCTAAGGATAAAGGAATAGGAGCAAGAACATTAATCATAATTAGGTAAAATTTTATAGGGTTTGTTTAATAAGTTTTCTGTCTACTAGTTTGCTTAATCATTCAAGTTAAATATATAAGTTAAGATACTCTTACATTTTGAGAATCGGTAAAAAAAAATATAAAATGAAGCCAATGAAATAAAGTTAACACAGACAAAGATGCTTTCTGCACTACATCTGAAGTTTACTTTCCTTTCTTATAATCTCCAACTGTGTGAACTTGTCACTTTGTACTGGTTTTGTAAGAACATCATGTGTAACAGAAACTCTAGAAATGATATTTTATACTTTATTTTATAATTTCACATTTTGTGAGATTTAAATATACAATTATTTACTTATTAACAATATTTTAAAGTCAGATATAATAGATAATAAATAAATGAGACTTTAACTAAAATCTTGTCCAATACTGATCCACTGATTTAATTCTCTGTTCCTTCTATGGAAGCTGAATATATGTGTATCCATAACATATAATGACAAAAGGCAAATCTGGGATTGAAACACCTGGAATGGTCATTTGGTTGGGTTCCTGATCCCAGGTGCAGCACCTTTGTTTAAAATATTCCATGCTGTCAACATAGCCTGCACCTGTAGCAGTTTTGTTTTGTTTTTTTATACAGTTTGCATAATATTTACACATTCAGTTATTTCCCACTGAAGATATTGACAACAACCTGGTACAACAATGACCCATAGTAACATAGCATTTCCACTATTTTTGAAAAATAGTACAGTCTCCTACTTGTTACACTGTAGCTCATCATTCTGGGTGTTGGATGCACTACATTTGTAGAATGGAGATTTCACTAAAGGAAACTGATTTCCTTCCTTGTTACAACATTAAAAATTCACACCATAGTCACAGCCAGTGACATATAGAAAGGTCTGTGCCCAACCATGGTTGACACTAAACATCAATCATTATTCCATCTGGAATTGAACATGCAGTATTAATCACTGAGAGAAATCATGTGCATTTTTATAACATGAATCAAAATGAGTTTCTTAACAAATGTCATGCCAAGAACTTGCTATAATAAAGATGTGTGTCTGGTACTATTCTGCTGCCATTCAGAGACTCTGTCTCTCTGTCTCCATCACTTTCTCACTCTTTTTTTCGATCTGTCTCTGTTTTTTCTCCTTGTCTCTTTTACTTTGTCTTTTTTTCCCCTGTCTTTCTCTCTTCATTTATACAACCATTTTCCCATATTACCACACATGTTACCACACATATCCTTAACCTCCCAGGATTACAATACTTATAAAATTGATACATTATAATTTTGAACTGAAAGCAAAAGCAAAAGAAATAAGGTTATACAGAATAATATTGCATATACATATATAAATATACAAAGTAGAAAAATTTAGGGGTTGCAATTAAGTTTATTCTAAACAGAGAGACAATAGTACAAGACAGTGAAAAGTTAGTATCATTAGGAGAAGAGGGCTGCAGATGCTACAAAATTGCTTCATCTGGAACAAAATCAAAATGTGAAAACATTTAACCCTAGCTGAATCAGAGAAGAGGATTTTATAGGGATTTTTTCTAATTGCAGTGCCTTTCCTTTGAAGCATAAAACATAAGACAAAATGGATCAAATGAATTTTTGTAAAGGATTGCAAATAGGAAAAAAAAAGATTTTGTTCAATATATGATGTAATACTATTGTATAGCCTATCTAATCTGAAAGCTTTTGTTAACTGGCCAATTATATCTCTCACATAATATAATAAATTCTATTGGCAACTTAGCAGAGAAATTTATCCAGTTATTGCCAATGGCATAGAGAAGTATTACATTAAACTGAGACAAGGGCAAAGCAGGAGTCATTGCTCAGTTTCAGTTCTGAAATGCCCACTCTTCTGGTTAATGCCATTGGAAAAAAAAAAAAAAAACCCTCTAATCCAAAATGACTTTCTTAAAAAAAAAAAAAAGAAAGAAAGAAAGAAAAAAGAAAACTAGCATATAAAGACACTTCAAGGGCACATGTACCCTGTGATAAATGTTCACCTTTGGTGAAATGTATAATGTGTTTTGTAACTGTTTTGGACTTCTGTGAACTTTAAGGGTCACTGTGATTTTGAGCTCATGACAATAATTCTTGACAACAATGAAATATGGGTGTGAATTTCCAGGACTTTGAGCCCTAACTATGGAGGGCTTTAACCACTTCCTAATACTAATTTAATGAATATCTTTAGAAGATAGAAGTAGTAATAGTTCATTTCCTTCCTCAAGCCCTTTTGTACTTGGCACTTAAGTAATTTACAGATGAATGATAACAAGGGGTATTAAAGCAAGATCTTTAAGAAGGAAGAATTTATATCCACTTTAGGAATATGTTAAAATACAAACATATTTAGGGTTAGAATCAGAGCATTTGAAACAACCTAAAAATAAATAAAATAGAGTTGAGCATTATTAAATCTGTAAATTTTTTGTAATGATTTCTAGTTTCTTATTCAAATTTCACTTCATCAAAAAGTTTATTTTATGACTGAGATATAGAGAAATGCTATTGTGAATTTTTTGATTCAACTTATATTGAGTGGTTTTAATAGCAAATAACTCTATACCAAGATCAAGTGAAAAAAGGTACATGATTTAAATAATTAAGTGTGATACCATAAGCAAACTAGGAGAGCAAGGAACAGTTTTCCTGTCAGATCTATGGAGAATGTAAGAATTTATGATCAAACAAGGTAGAGAACATTATGAAATGAAAAATGGATAATCTTAATTACATTAAATTAAAAAGGTCTGTACACACACACAAAAAATGCAACTTAGATTAGAAGGAAAATAGAAAGCTGAGAAATAGCTTTTTATAGCCAGGGTTTCTAATAAGATTTTTATTTCTAAAAGATATATAGAACTGAGTTGAATTTATAAGAAAACAAGTCATTCCACAGTTGACAAATTGTAAAAGAATAAGAACAAGCAGTTTTTACAAGAAGAAATTAAAAACCATTTCTAGTCATATTAAAAATTCTCTAAATCACTTTCAAGTAGAGAAATGCAAATTTAAACCAACTCTGACATAGCATCTCACATTCATCAGATTAATATGATAGAAAAGGAAAATGGCAAATTTTGGAGAAGATATGGGAAAATTGGGACACTAATGCAGTTAGTTGAGTTGTGAACTAATCCAACCATTCTGGAAAGCAATTTGGAACTATGTCCAAAATGCTATGAAACTGTGCATATTGACCCAACAATACTATTACTAGGTATATTTCCCAAAGAGATCACAAAAAAGGAAAAGGACTTACATAGGCAAAGATATTTATAGCAGTCTTTTCTGTTGTGACCAAATATTGGAAAGGGAGAGGATATCCATCAATTGTTGAATGACTGAACAAGCTGTGCTATATTAATAGAATATTATTGTCCTATAAGAAATGATAAACAGAAAAATTTCAGGAGAAAAACCTGGAAGGATATTCAAGAACTGATTCTAAATGAAGTGAGCAGAATCAGGAGAACATTGTACCCAATACAGCATGATTTTGCAATGATCAACTATGAAAATCTTAGCTTTCCTTAGTAATGCAATGATCCATGACAGTTGCAAGATTTAATGATGGAAAATGCTAATCACATCAAGAGAAAGGACTATGGAGTTTGAATGCAGATCAAAACATACAATTTTCACTTTTTAAATATTTTCTCTTTCTTGAAGATTTTTCCCTTTTGTTTTGAGTCTTCTTTCACAACATGACTTATGTGGAAATATGTTTTTGTTTTAATTGGATAGCTTTGTTAATCTAAAGATCTTTCTTTCTTAAAAAAGCTTTTTATTTTCAAAAGTATATTTTTTCTGTCTATTCAAAACAACCTATTTTATCTATTTTGATAGTTTCAACATTCATCCTTGCAAAGCCATGTGTTCCAGATTTTTCTCTCCCTCCCTTCCTCCCACTGTCTTTCTTAAATGGCAAATAATCCAATTTGTGTTAAACATGTGCAATTCTTCTAGACATATTTCCACAATTATGATGCTGCAAAAGAAAAATTGGAGTACTCTTTTGAAGTACAGACAGCTCTCTCCATCACAAGATCATTGGAATTGGCCTGAATGACTTCCCAATTGAAGTCCATCAGAACTGATCATCATATAATCTTCTTGTTACTGTGTACAAAGTTCTCTTAGTTATACTCACTTCACCTAGCATTAGTTCATTTAAGCCTCTCTAGACCTTTATGAAATCATCCTGCTGATCATTTCTTATAGAACAATAATATTCCATAACATCCATATACCATAACTTATTCAGCCATTTTTCAACTGATGGGAATCTACTCAGGTTCCAGTTCCTTGCCACTACCAAAAAAGGTTGTTACAAACATTTTTGTACATGGGGTCCTTCTCCCTTTTTGATGATCTCTTTGGAATACAGGCCCAGTAGAGACACTGCTAAATCAAAGGATATACAGAGTTTGATAATTCCATTGGGAATGGTTGGATCAGTTCACAACTCCACCAATGATGTATTAGTGTCCCAGTTTTCCCACATCCCTTCCAATATTATCATTATCTTTTTCCTCTCAATTTAGTCAATCTGAGAGGTGTGTAGTGGTAATTCAGAGCTATCTAAATTTGCATTTCTTTGATCAATAGTGATATAGAGCATTTTCTTTATCTGAAAATTATTTATATCCTTTGTCCATTTACCTATTACCCATAAATACCTTATATTCTTATAAACCTGAGTCAATTCTCTACATATTTTAGAAATGAGGCCTTTATCAGAACCTTTGGTTATATTATTTTTCCCAGTTTACTATAATCTTGTCTACAATGGTTTTGTTTAGAAAAAAATTTTAATATAATAAAAACTATCCATTTTACATTCCATAATGTACTCTAGTTCTTCTCTGACTAAAAATTGCTTCCTCCTGCACAGATTTGAGAGGTAGACTATCCTTTTTTCTTCAAATTCTTGATATTTTTTTTCTTCTAGGTGAACTTTATTATTATTTTTTCCTGACTTTGTAAAATAATTTCTTGGGAGTTTGATTGGTATGGCACTGAATATGTAGATTAATATAGGTAGAATTATCATTTTTATCATATTAGCTGTACCTATATGGGCACATGATATTTTGCCTGCTGATTAGATCTTATTTTCTTTGTTTGGAAAGTTTATTGTAAATTGTGTTCATATAGTTCCTGGTTTTGTCTTGGCAAATAGAATCCAAATAATGTATATTATCTACAGTTATTTTAATTAGAATTTCTTTTTGTATCTCTTGCTGTTGGACTTTGTTGGTAATATATAAAAATGTTGGTGATTTATGTGGATTTATTTTGTATCCTGCACCTTTTCTAAAGTTGTAAATTGTTTATTTAGTTTTTGAGTTGATTCTCTAGAATCTCTAAATAGACATATGATCATATCTGCAAAGAGTAATAATTTGGTTTCCTCATCTACTATAATTCTTTTAAGTTCTGTTTCTTCCCTTATTGCTAAAGCTAACATTTCTAATACAATATTGAATAGAAGGGGTGATAGTGAGCAACCTTGTTTTACCCCTGATCTTACTGAAAATGATTCTAGTTTGTCACCCTTACATATGATGCTTGCTGATGGTTTTAAAAAGATGTTACTGATCATTAAGTAAAACTCCATTTATTCTTATATTCTCTGGTGTTTTTATTATGAATGGGTAATGAATTTTGTGAAATGCTTTGCTTTTTCTGTATTGAGATAATAATGGGATTTCTGTTAGTTTGATTAGTTTTACGAATAATAAACCATCCCTATATTCCTGTATCTAATCCTACTTGGCCATGGTGCATTATTTTGGGAATAACTTGATATAATCTCTTTGATAATATTTTATTTAAGATTTTGGCATCAATATTCATTAAAGGAATTGTTGTATAATTTTCTTTTTTCTGGCTTAACCCCACTTGTTTTAGGTGTTAGCACCACATCTGTATTATAAAAGGAATTTGGTAGGGCTGCTTCTTCCCCTATTTTTCCAAATAGTTTGCATAGTATTGGAATTAATTGTTCTTTAAATGTTTGGTAGAATTCACATGCAAATCCATGTGGCCCTACAGAATTTTTTTCTTAAGAAGTGGATTAACATCTTGTCCAGTTTTTTTTTTTCCCTAAAATAGAACTATTTACATAATTTATTTCCTCCTCTGTTAATCTGGGCAATCTATGTTTTGTATATATTCATTCATATTACTTAGATTATCATATTTGTTGGTATATAGTTCAGCAAAATAGCTCCTAATTATTACTCTAATTTCCTCTTCATTGGTGAAAAGCTCACCCTTTTAATTTTTGATATTAACTATTTGATTTTCGTCTTTCTTTTTTCAAATCAAATTAACTAAAAGTTTATGTATTTTGTTGACCTTTTTCATAAAATCAATGCTTAGTTTTGTTTATTAATTCAATAGTTTCCTCATTTTAATTTTATCAATCTCTCCTTTTATTTCCAAAATTTCAAATTTGGTATTTAATCAGCGGTTTCTAATTCGTTCTTTTCCCAGCTTGTTTAGTTGCATGTTCAATTCTTTGATTTTCTCTTTTTCTGTTATATGCAAGTAAGCAACTAAGATATAAAATTTCCCCTAAGAACTGCTTGGCCTGCATCCCATATATTTTGGTATGGTGTTTCATTATTGTCATTCTCTTAGGTGAAATTATTGATTTTGTCTAGGATTTGTTGTTTCACTCACTCATCTTTAGTAATTTATTATTTCATTTCCAATTAATTTTTGGTCTGTTTTTCCCTAACATTTTGTTCCATGTAATTTTTATTGTATCTCATGCTGAAAAGGTGCATTTACTATTTCTGCCTTTTAGCATTTGATTTTTAGGTGTTTATGCCATAATAAATGGCCAATTTTTGTGTAGCTTTCATGTCACCAAGAAAAAGTATATTCCTTTCTTTCTCCATTCAATTTTCTCCAAAGATCTATCATACCTAACTTGTCTAAAATTATATTTACTTCCACAACTTCTTTCTTATATTTCCTAAGATATACTTTTCTTTTTATTTTCTCCCTTTCCATCCTCTCCAGTGTTTTGCTCTTGACCACTACTTCCCTCAATGTGCCTCCCCTTTTCTAGACCCTCCCTCTTTCTTATCCCTTTCTCTTTCTATTTCTGTTCTCCCTTCTATTACCTCCCCCTTTCCTTTCCTCTTTTTCTTTCTACCTTCCTATAGGATGAGACAAGTTTCTCTATTAAACTATGCAAACTTTGAGCCAAATCCAATAAGTTAAGTTTCACACAATGCTCCTCCTCTTCCCTTCTTTCCCTCAATTGTAATAGTTTTGCCTTTTCATGTGATATAATTTACTCCATTTTCCTCCCCTTCCTTCTTCTTCCAGTATAATCCCTTTTCAATTTATAGCATCTTTTTTTATATCATCTCAGTAAAGTTAAATTATACCTATACTCTCTATGTTTACCTTTAACAATGATACAGATCTGAAGAGTTCAACATGTCATCTTTCCACATTGGGATGTAAACATTTCATCCATTAAAAATAAATGAACATCAGCTATTTCATTGAATAGCCATCTTTTCCCCTTAAAAAAATAATAGTTAATTTTGCTGGACAGTTGATTCTTGGCTATAATCCAAGTTCCTTTGCCTTCCAGGATATTATATTCCAGAACCTTCAGTTCTTTCAAATGGAAGCTCCTAGGGGCAACTAGGTGGCTCAGTGTATTGAGCATCAGCCTTGAAGTTAGGACGACTGGCCTCAGACACTTAACACTTCTTAGATATGTGACCCTGGGCAAGTCACTTAACCCCAATTGCCCCAGAGGAAAAAAAGTGGAAGCTCCTAGGTTGTGACTCCTTGATATTTAAATTGTTTGTTTCTGTCTGTTTGAAGTGTTTTCTCCTTGATATAATAACTCTGCTTTTTCTTACTTATAGTTTCAGTACTTAACCCAGAGCCCCAAACATTAACTTAATTAATAAATGTTATTAAATTTAATTGATTGTCTTGGTCAAATTCTAGTCTATGAATAGAAAAGGAAGAACATTGAATCTGACTTATAACAGACCAATTCTACCTAAACAAATCAATTTCTAAAATGAAATGGGGGATCTAAATAATGCCAAAAAAAAGTCCTGTGATGTTTATAGTTTCCCACCAAAAAAATCTTTCTTTTTCTCTCTCTTTTCAGTTAATATAAACATTCATTCTTGGTCTCAGTGACTTCAACTGTACAGAGGGGAAGAGAAAGTCTTTTGAGAAACATAACAGCTGCATGATTATTGTAGGATGCACTTATGTCACGAATCATTTATCTAAAGATCATGGCATTTTATCCCTAGTGACTTCATAAGTCATATGTATCCATTTCCAAGAACTGCAAGATTTCCCTTTGGCCAACACAAAATCTTTTCTTTTTTTCATCTACTGATCCTTAAGTGACAATTGATTTAGAAACTATTTGGTTATATGTTATAGAATCTTAAGCTTGAAAAAAAATTTTTTAAACAATTACTTATGGCATAAGGTGTGTTTATTTTTATTTTGTTTATTTTAAAAAGTAATGAAATATCAATTACCCAACAAATATTGGAAGAAGGAAATCATATTGTGAATAATCTGTGCAGATATCATTTCACTGTTAAAGGTTAAGGAAATCAACTCCCACACAACCATTTAAACAATTATTTGTCGATCTCAAATGGCTGAAAATAACCACTATTTTCAAAACAGAAAAAAAAAATTTATCATCTAACAAAAAAAGCTTTCATCGCCCAAATTATCTAATAATTCAAAACAATCAACATTTAATAAATTCTTGCTATGAGCAATTTCTTAGCTCTGACTTTACCTTGGCAGATAAATCCCCAAATATATTATCAACAGTTATTTTAAATGGAATTTCTCTTTGTGTCTCTTGTTATTGGATTTTTAGTAATGTATAAGAATGCTGATGAATTTTGAAGATTTATTTTGTATCCTGCAACTTTGCTAAAGTTGTGGATTATTTCTAATAGCTTTTTAGTTGATTTTCTGGGGTTCTCTAAGTATACCATCATATCATCTGCAAAGAGTGATAATTTTGTTTTCTCGTTACATACTCTAGTACCTTTCATCTTTTTTTCTTCTCTTATTGCCAAAGCTAGCATTTCTAATACAATATTGAATAGGAATGGTGATAGTGGGCAACCTTGTTTCACCCTTGATCTTACTGGGAATGGTTCTAGTTTATCGCCATTATATATGATGCTTGCTGATGGTTGTAAATAGATGAATAGATGCTACTGACAAGTTTGAGAAAAAGTCCATTTATTGCTACACTCTCTAGTGTTCTTAGTAGGAATGGGTGTTGGATTTTATCAAATGTTTTTCTCATTTTTTGAAATAATCACATTTTTTTGTTAATTTGGTTATTGATATAGTTAATTAGACTAATGGTTTTCCAAATATTGTACCAGCCCTGCATTCCTGGTATAAATCCTAGTTGGTTATGATGTATTATCCTGGGGGATGATTATCTGTAATCTCTTTGCTAACATTTTATTTATGGTGTTTGCATCAATAATCATTAGGGAGATTGGTCTGTAAATTTCTTTCTTTATTTTCATTCTACCTGGTTTAGGTATCTGTACCTTGTCTCTGTTGTAAAAGGAATTTGGTAGGAGTCCTTCATTCTCTATTTTTTCAAATACTTTATATAGTATTGAAGTTAATTGTTCTTTAAATGTTTGGTAGAATTCACATGTAAATCCATCTGGTCCTGGGGATTTTTTTTTAGCGAGTTGATTAATAGCTTGTTCTGTTTCTTTTTCTAAAATAGGACTATTTAAGTAATTTGTTTTCTCTTCTGTTAATATGGGCAATCTATATTTTTGAAGGTATTCCTCCATTTCACTTAGGTTGTCAATTTTATTAGCAAAAAGTTGGGCAAAATAACAATATCATTGCTCAAATTTCCTCTTCATTGGTGGATAGTTCTCCCTTTTCATTTAAGAGACTAACAATTTGATTTTCTTCTTTCCTTTTTCTAATCAAATTAACTAAAGGTTTATCTATTTTGTTGTTTTTTTCATAAAACCAACTGTTAGTTTTATTTACTAATTCAATATATATATTTTTAGTTTCAATTTTATTGATTATTTTAGAATTGCAAGTTTGGTATTTGGGGGGTTTTAATTTGTTCTTTTTCTAGTTTTTCTTTTGGGTTGTAAGCCCATTTTATTGATCTTCTCTTTCTCTATTTTATGCAACTAAGCATCTAGAGATATAAAATTTCCCCTTATCACCACTTTGACTGCATTCCAAAAATTTTGGTATGTTGTCTCATTATTGTCATTCTCTTGGATAAAATTATTGATTATGTCTATGATTTGGGTTTTACTTATTCATTCTTTAGGATGGGAATATTTAGTTTCAAATTTCTATTTTCCTCTGACTCTTTATTGAATGTAATTTTTATTGCATTATGATATGAAAAAATGTATTTACTATTTCTGCCATTCTTCATTTGATTTTGAGGTCTTTATGTCCTAATAAAGTCAATTTTTGTATAGATTCTATGAACTGCTGAGAAGAAAATGTATCCTTTCTGTCTCCATTCAATTTTCTCCAAAGATTTATCATATCTAGCTTTTCTAGTATTCTATTTACCTCTTTGACTTCTTTCTTATTTATTTTGTGCTTTGATTTATCTAATTCTGAGAGAGCAAAGTTGAGATCTCCCACTATTATAGTTTTGCTGTGTATATCTTCTTGCAACTCTCTTAACTTCTCCTTTAGGAATTTTGATGCTACACCATTTGGTGCATAATGTTTAATATTGATATTGCTTCATTATCTATGATACTCTTTAGCAAGATACAGTTTCTTTCCTTATCTCTTTTAATTAGATCAATTTTGGCTTTTGCTTGATCTGAGATCAGGATAGCTACCCCTTTTTTTTTATACTTTACTTGAAGCATAATAGATTCTGCTCCAGCCTTTTACCTACTCTATATGTATAGCTCTGCTTTTAATGTGTTTCTTATAAATAACATATTGTAGGATTTTGGCTTTTAATCCAGTCCGCTAACCATTTATGTTTTATTGGAAAGTTCACCCAACTCACTTTTACAATTAAAACTAATAATTCTGTATTTCCTGATATCTTATTAACTCCAAATTATAATTTTCTCTATCCTTTTCCCCTTTCCACCTCCCCAGTATTTTACTTATGAGCACTACTTCCCTCAATCATACCCTCTCCCTTTCTTATACCTTTTCCCTACTAGTTCTCTTTTCCCTTCTATTTTTACCCCTTCCCTTTTCCCCTTTTCCCTCCCATTTTTTCTATAAGATGAGAAATGTTTCTTGATGAAACCAAATATATCTAACATTCTGTCTTTGGGCCAAATCTGATGAGAGTAAGATTTACACATATTCATCACCCTCTCTTCTTTGCCTCAATTATAATGTCTTCTTTGCTTCTTCCCGAGATGTAATTTCCCTCATTTTTACCTCTACTTTTTCCTTTTCTTTCTGTTACAATCCCCTTTCCATCTCTAGTTTCTTTTTTAGATTATAACTGTAAAATCAGATTATACATGTACCCTCATTGTATACTATAACAGAAATACAGTTCTGAATTTTTTTTTTTTTTTACCTTTCTATGCTTCTCTTGAGTTCTATAATTGTTGATCAATTTTTTTGTTTAGGTCTGGTCTTTTCATCAAAAATAAATGGAATTCATTGATTTCATTGAATATCTGTCTTCTTCTCTGAAATAAAATGTTCAGTTTAGTAGGGTAATTTATTCTTGCCTGCATTCCAAGTTTTTTTGCCTTTTGGAATATCAGATTCCAGGCCCTTTTGATCCTCTAAAGCGGAACTGCTAAGTCCTAAGTAATTGTTATTGTGGCTTCTCAGTATTTGAATTGTTTTTTCTGACTTCTTGTAATATTTTTTCCTTTGTCCAGTAGTTTTCAAATTTAGCCACAATATTCCTTGGGGTTTTAATTTTGGGGTCTCTTTCAGAAGGCATTTGGTGAATTCTTTCAATGGTCATTTTACCTTCTGTTTCTATGATATCCAGGCAATTCTCTTTGATGATTTCCTGAACAATGTCTAGGCTCTTTTTCATCATATATTTCAGGGAGTCCAATAATCCTAAAATCATCTGTCCTAGATCTAGTTTTCAGTTTGGTTGTTTTCCCAATTAGGTATTTTACATTTTTTTCTATTTTTTTCTATTTTGTTGTTGTTGTTGTTGTTGTTGTTGTTGTTGTTTTGCTTGACTGATTCTTGTTGTCTTGTTGAATCATTCATTTCCATTTGTTTAATTCTGAATTTTAATGAATTATTTTCTTCATTTAATTTTTTACTTCTTTTTTGTATTTGTCCAATTGAATTTTTAAATGAGTTGTTTTGTTCTATGGATTTTTTTTCCATTTCACAAATTCTGTTTTTTAAGGAGTTGTTTTCTTTTTCCATTTTACAAATTCTGTTTTTAAGGAGTTATTTTCTTTTTCTATTTCACCAGTTCTGGTTTTCTGGGAGTTGCTTTCTTTTTCCATTTTGTAAAATCTATCTTTTAATGAGTTATATGCTTTCCCCTCTTCCCCCCATTTCACTAAGTCTATTTTGTAGTGAATTTTCTTCAGATAGTTTTTGTGTTGCCTTTTCCAAACCTTCTTGCAAATTTTTCATTTCCTTTCCCCATTTTTCTTCTAGTTCTCTTTTAAGATCCTTTTTAAATTCTTCTAGGAGCACCCTGTATGATGGGGATCAGGTTATATCACCTTTGGGAGCTTCATCTGGAGACAATCTGCCTGAGTCTTCTCAGGGTTTGAAATCTGTTCTTCTCTTTTACCATAAAAGCTGTCTGTAGTCAGAGTCCTCTTTACTTTTTTTACTTTTTTTTTTTTTAACATCTGCCTTTAGAGTGGAAAAATTTTTCAAGTAGCCTCAGCTGTGCTGGGTCAGTGCTAATTCATTCCTTGTACTGGGTGAGTGTGGCCAGGCCCCATGAGATTCTGGAATTTTGGGGTTCACTATTGATCTTTTGTGTTTGTGTTGGAAGTTTTATAACTTCTCTGTTAATCTGCTAGCTTACAACCAGGACAGATTGGCCAACATTGCGGTAGATTCCTGTAGATATCTCCTCGTGGAGATTCTCTGTCCTGTGAATTTAGCAATGCCAGTGTAGTTTGCCACACCCCAGGACTCTGAGCTCTCTGAGCTGGCTTTTGTGGTCAGCTTTGTGTTAAGCTGCCTCCCTCTGGTTTCTAATTTAAATTTTATTTTGTATTTAATAATAACTTTGTATTGACAGAATCCATGCCAGGATAATTTTTTTACAACATTATCCCTTGCACTCGCTTATGTTTCGTTTTTTCCCCTCCCTCCCTCCACCCCCCCCCCAAGATGGCAAGCAGTCCTATATATGTTAAATATGTTACAGTATATCCTAGATACAATACATATTTGCAGAACCGAACAGTTCTCCTGCTGCAGAGGGAGAATTGGATTCAGAAGGTAAAAATAACTCGGGAAGAAAATCAAAAATGCAAATAGTTCACATTCATTTCTCAGTGTTCCTTCTTTGGGTGTAGCTGTTTCTGTCCATCATTTATCCATTGAAACTCAGTTAAGTCTCTTTGTCATAGAAATCCACTTCCATCATAATACATCCTCACTCCCTCTGGTTTCTGATTGAAACAGACCTTTTCTGGTCTGTTTCTTCCTGTAGATTCTCTGTCATATGGAGACTGCACCACCTTGGGACTCTTTGCTGCCGGCTCTAGAATTTGTATTCAGCTGGTTGCACTGGCTGTCTCCCTATCATTTACAATTGAAACAGACCTTTTCTGGCTATCTTCAAAATCATCTTCTGCTGATAATTTGTTGCACTCCCAATATTTGTGGGTTGTCAGTCCAGAGCTAAGTCAGACGCTGGATTTCATCATTAGTGTAAGGGTTGTAGAGAAGGTCAGAGAGAAATGTGTGTTGTCTCTGCCATCTTTGCTCTGCCCCCAGAAGTCCAAAATATTTTTAATAGTAATGCAGAATCAAACTGGTAAAATAGGATAAGAAGCTGATGTGCAAAAATTCTCAGTTTAAGTTCTATCTTGTATATTACTGGCAATATCACTTATCTTTTCATTGCCTCCAAAAAATTAAGATACCAAATTGAGTATAAGGTGCTGATTAATTTGTATTGATAAGTGGATTTTATTCTCTAGAAGTTCCCCATACTAATGAAATTATAGGTTTGTCCCCACTTCCTCAAATGGTAAAGAAATAAATGTGAATTCTTTTTTTGTTCAGTTTTAATAAGCTTTAGAAGAGTTATGAAGTGGTCTTTAGCCAGTAGGTTGAACATATTTTGGTATGAATCAGTGGATAATTGTGGTAGTCACTTAGGTTGAGGGAATGATTCTACCTGACCTTTTGGCTTCTCTTTTACAGAGAAAAGAAAACACTTTTCTTCAAATTAATTAACTGGGTAATCTAAAATGTGAGTTTCTTATTTGGGATCACTTAAAATAGTACATAAATGTAACCTAAACAATTTCAATATTTATCATGCTAGGGTAAAAAGATAAGCATTCAGAAAATAAGAATTGAGAGTTTTGAAATCACAGTATTTGGTTCACCAGGTGGAGTATTCATTTAGAAATTCTGCCAATTTGTCCTAGATTCATCCTTTTCCATTAGGGTAAATGTTCTATTTGGCAAAAATGTTCTGTTTTCTAATGTGTGCTTAAAGGGGGGGAAACATATTCTGCAATGAATTTGAATAAAGCAGGGTTTTCACACTTCAGTTTGGTTAATGAGGACCAGATTTGAATGCTTACAAAGGAAAGAGAAATCTGGAAATGCAGAATAGCAACAGCAGCCAATTGCCATGGGTTACTGCAGGTTAATTGGCATCTATTGTCTGGAGATGAGTCAAACAGGGAAAGAATTTGATGCCCAAATATTGTGTTTTCACTTACATTTTTATTAAGACTTAACAAATACAGAGAGAGCTCATCAATGTAAGTTGATATGATATTTGCAAAGGAGACAAACACAAATTAGTAAAAGCTCTAAAAGGAAAGGAAGGAATTGGTTTACATTTTACTTTTTATTGCCTTTAAAATACTAAAAGTATCTCTCTAAAATACCTGTGTCTTTAAGAATATTAGGTGAATTCAAATGGTCTCTGAATATCAGTATTTTTTTTAATGTAGAAAAGATACAAGATTCTCATTCCCTAATAGGAGCTAGGGAGCCTCAGAATGCAAAAAAAGGCCCGAATTTTAGTGGATCAGATGTTTTAACCAGTCATTCACAATATGAGTAATGTATCCATCACACCCTACTGTCTTTCCATCTGGCCCAAACCTTTTCTTTTTCAATAAGCCAATTATAGTATCCTATTTTCTGCTAAGCACATGTGACCTCTCCAAATATTTCCTATAAAATTTGAAACTACCTGCCATTAGCTTCCTCTTCTCCTTACCTCCAAATTCAAGAACACTTCAATGTCATTATCTATTTTCTTACCTCATAATCACTTTCCAAAATATTGAAATTTATATTCTGATCTCTTAACAAAAGTGAAATATTTTTTAAAGGAGAACAGTGATACTCAATGGTTAAATGTGATTTCTCCTTCACATATTGATCCATATAAACCTCTATGTATAATGTGACACTGTCTATTGTCTTTTTCTCCTAGTAATTCTCTACTTTCTGCGTTTTCATGAAACTTCTTACTCTTTCCCCCCTACAACCTATGTACTTTTTTTCCCCTTAATTTTTTTTCTTTTGTTGTTGTTGTTGATCTCATTGGAATCCAGAGGTTCAACTAATATTTCTATGAAAGTGATTTGAAGATCTGTATTTCTGGTCTCGATGTCCCACTAACACTTCCTACTCTCTAATATCCAGTCAGCTATATTTAGATTTTATTGATTCTATTTCCACAATATCTTTCACAGGCATCCTCTTCTCTCCATTCATTTGCCTAATCAAATTGCAGCCATTATTACCTTTCTAAGTGATCTCTTAATCTCCATTCTCACTCCTCTTCAATCCATTCTTCATTTAACTGCCAAATATCTCTAAACACAGGTCTAATCATATTAATCACCTGCTCATGATGCTTCAGAGGTATGTGTTTGTGCTGCTATGATTAAAGTTCTTCACACAGTCTCCAGGCTTCTATTGAGTTAATTGCTTTCCTTTACTCACTCTATTCTTTAGTTAAATTGGTTCATTATACTTTTCACATGAGTTGCTTTGGGGCCAAGATAGGAGGATGAACACTGCAAATTCCCTACAAAGAAGATGTTTTATGTCCATTTCTTCTCAGCATTTTACTTCCTGTCAAATAAAAGACATTTTGTTGCACTACTGGGCAGACCTGGGTCCATGAAGATTTTACTGGGTTCACTGGGATCAGAAAAATACAATTTTATTTCAATATGATTACTTTCCTTTAGAATTGACCTTACATACATTTCATCTGTTTGAATTAAAGAAAAAAATTTAAAGTTTTTATAGGTTTTACTGGGTTGCCAAAGAGATCCATGAAAAAAAAAAATTATTCACCTAAGAGTAAAATAAAAACAAAAAATCCTGAAATTTAAAAAAAAAAAAAACATTGCCTTCAAACAGATTAAGTTGTAGGATTCCACAAAATATCATAAAACAGTCATGGCATTTTGAAATCAAAAGATTTTAAATTTTTTAATTCATTACATATGATTATGAATTATAAGACTATCATCATACCATGAAACTATCCATGTCTAACATTTTATTGAATGTTATTTCAAGAAATCTGTGACTTTGTAACATTATCTGTTTTGCTAGAGGGAAATGAATTTTTTTCCTGTAACTAAATGAAAACCATTTCTACTACAATGAAATCAGTCAATTAGATGAACTCATGTTGCATAATCTAAGTTTTCTGAGTACCAATTTTATTTCCTTTGGGCATAATTAATTTTGAACCTACATTCTGTACCTCTTAATCCAAATGCAGTCAGTTGTCTTACAAACTGCTTATATGATGTAGTAATCTGTTTAAAAAGGTAATAATTAATTCAAAGTGCATTATAGTATATCTATGCTGAATAAGCTGCATAATAAAAAAAGACTGTCTTTAAAATTCCAAATAAGCTCTAACACATATGATTTCTGGAGGAGAGAAGGAACAGTGTAGAAGGAACAGATGCTGAATTCCATTCTAGCATCTTCCAAAAGGATTGGGGTGGGGGGGAGGAGAATCATATAAAACAAAGCAGATAACAACCTACCAGAACTATCAGAGATGCCAAAATACTTTTTTTTTTTCCATTTTATGTACTTCCTTTTGCCTCTACTAAATAGAATTCCTTAATTAGAACCTGTTATCAAAAGAATTAGAGATTGTGAGTAATGTTTCAAATACACATATCCCTACTGAAAGTAACCTATCAACATTTACATCAAAATAAAATTGAGTGATATCAAATTCTTTGAAGCAATAGTATGCTGGTAAATGTTTAACTACACTTTTCTGGGAAGAAAAAGTATATTATACATACTTTTGAGTTTAATCCACATCATTGCATTTTCTCTATCCTTTTAGGTCTAGAAAGTCAATAAACAATAATTCAAGGCCTGATTTGTAGCCTTTGCTGGTTTCTGAAGTGTAATTCTCCACACTGAAAATTTAACAATCAGCTTTCACCAACTATGCCAGCTGACTCCAGCATACTCCTACTGTGGAGTAAAGGTAAAGGGGAGATAATATAAGCCTGAGAACAAGGGACAAGGTAAACTAAAGCAATAAAGAAAATTATCCTATTTTGTTATATTCAGAAAGATCAGAGTTTAAATATTATTTCAGACACTTACTGGCTTTATGATTTTGCGCAACTCACTTTAACAATAGTGCTTAAAACTGAGGAGGGAAATTGCAAACTATTGCAGTATCTTTGGGAAAAAGTATTCATAAAGAGTTGGTCCTCCAATTACAAAGAGATAGATAACACTGAACAACAATTTTTAGGATCTACTCTGTTCCCCCTAGTCCTTTCTGAGTCCTTTTTGACATACCAGTGAGAGAGCCAGAAGCAGCAATTTTCTGGTTATAACAAGGTGACAGGGAACTTTGAGAAGGTAACACTTTTTATTTTCACCTAATCTGAAATGAAATTCCTGTTTCTTTCCATCCCCTAGCTAGGCTATTATTTCCAGAATGGTAGATCACAATTGTATTTGGAGAAGGAAAGATTTGAGGAGAGATGTTGTGTCTCTTCTCCCCTTTTCCCTTTCCCATCTTAAGAACAATCCTGAATCAGGTTCAAGTGTCAGATGAATGAATAGGGGATGGCAGAGAAAGCAAGCAGAAGGAAATCGTGTAAACAGAGACATAGGGGATTTCATTTGGCTACTCTGAGAGAGGTTTGAAAAATAATGTTGCCTGTGAGAATGCCAGCCACCCATAGAGCAAGATAGGTTTGCAGAACACAAAATGTAGAGTCAGAGTCCAAATTGTTGATTACAAATCAAGAGAAATGTAAATTAATATTGAGTCTATTTACATAGTACTGTGGAAATGCTAATTAACCAGTACTCAAAGACAATCTGTCAAAAGAATCATATTTGTCTTTTGTTAATCCCAAGTAATTGTATCTAAATAGAATTCATTTCTTTCAGTTTTACAGTCATTGCAAATTAGGTATAAGTTTCATTAGCAAATATGCATACAGGAACTTGAGTTGTCAATAGGTTACCAATAGCACAAATGACAGTTGCTTAGTTTATCATCTCTCTTAAATCAGAAACTAACATCTAAAAACCCAAGGAACTATATTGCCATTTAGCTCTGAGAAATAGCTAACCTCTGTTACCTTATAGAATCTTATTCTATATTTTCAGCTAAGTTCTCTCAGCCTTTTGGTTCTGTATAAAAAGCTTGTCTGACTTCTCACTGAACATCTAAGGACTGAACTTAGCCTTTCATGTCTTGACAAAATTTCCCAAGGTATTTTCATAATTAGAACACTCAATCATTATTTTCTCCTTTTTCTTCCTCTCTTCTATGACACTATCCTCTATAGGCTGCCAGTCTTATAAGGTTTTTTCCCCCTTTCTCTGAAACAAAGGCATTGCTATCCCCAAAATTGTCTTTGAGCTTTCTTTGAGGACTTATTGCATCAGCATTCCCCAGCATTAGATAACTATACCTGACATTATTCTTTGAATTTGCAACTAAACACTACTAATTGCACCACTTTAGGCAAGCAGAATACACTGAGAAAAATTTCTTTGTAGTAGTAGATTGAATCATTGGATGGAAATCTAAGTTGAAAGGTATGTGTGAGTTTGTGTTCTATAATGTGTGTGTGTGTGTGTGTGTGTGTGTGTGTGTGTGTGTGTGTGTTTCAATATTCGTTTTAGATTCTAAAAATCTAATGGATAGGGGAAAATTAAAAGAAAGAATATATTCCTTTTGATGACTGGCTTACTGTTAGGTTCTAGGTAATAATGATTCTATGTTTGACAACTGATTCTTCAGTTTATATCTTGAGAAGTTCCTATATTCCCAACACACACACACACACACACACACACACACACACACACACACATACACATACACACACACTCCCACACACACACACACACACACACATATGAATGGAAGGATGGAGGGAGATGCACAATGGCTATGTGACCCTAGGTAAATCACTGAACTACTATTTGCCTCAGTTTTCTCAATTATAATATATGGAAAATAATCCCTAACTCCCTGATTTGTAATAATCAAATGAGATAATATAATAAAGTGTGTAACATAGTATTCAATGCATTCTAGGTACTAACTAAATGCTTTTTGTCTCTCCCCCTCCCTACAAAGGCTTAAAGTTCAAATAATTAAATTTTCACTATCACTAACCAACAAATAGGGAAAATAGCTGTTTGGAGGTTTCACAAATTTTTTTCTAGGTCTTTTCCAAATATACTATTATGATTATATTTAAAGAAAGTATAACAGTGTGCATAATATATAATGCTTAAATGAAGTTATATGTTTGTGTTTATTAATATTCAGCTAGAGGGTTATATATATATGTGTGTGTGTGTGTGTATATATATATATATATATATATATATATATATATATATATATATATATAATATGACCCATGAGGAGAATAGTGGATTTAGAAAAGGTCTTGATAACCAGAATTCCCAGATTAAAATCCTGCTTCTGATCAAATGACTTTAGACAAGTCACTTTACCTTTTCTAGGTGGTATTTCATATTTTCTTCTAATTTTTCCTTTTTTTTTTTTGGTTTTCTTTGACGATTCTTCAAGTCTTATTGAGTCATTCACTTCCATTTGTTTAATTCTAATTTTTAGTGTATTATTTCTTCAATTATCTTTTTTAGATCTTTTTGGTTTTGGCCAATTGACATGTTTTTTCCTATTTCACAATTTTTGTTTTTCATTAAATTGGTATCTTTTTCATATCTATTTTATAAGGAGTTATATGCTTTTTCCATTTCATCAAATCTATTTTGCAGGGAGTTATAGGCTTTTCCCACCCCTTCTTGCAAAGATCTCATTTCCTTTCTCTTTTCTTCTAACTCTCTTTTTTAAGATCCTTTATGAAATCTTCCAAGAAAGCCCTGTAAAATGGGGACCAGCTATATCTCCCTCTGGAGCTTCATCTGGAGTTGATTTTCCTTTAGGAACCTCAGGATTTGAGGTCTGTTCTTCTCTCTCTCTCCACAAAAGCAGTCTACTGTGAGAGTTCTTTTTTTCCCCCACATTTTTTTAAGGCTTGATGTCTACTCTTAAGGAAAAGGAATGACAACTGCTTTAGTTTGCCCTGGGGCAGTTCTACTGTTTGAATTCTGGTTCTGGGTAATCATTTTTAGGTCCTGTTCTTCTGAGGCTCAGTGGTTTACAATTTTCCTTTTGTAGCAAATATGCTAGATCATCTACTTTCAACCTGGACAGAGTAGCCTCTTAGGCTCACAGAAGATTTCTGGGTGTGTGGAAGCTACAATGTTCTGACTCTCAGCTTCAGCTTCTTGCCCCTGTCTCCCTGTATTGTAATCTGGGCCCAGCAGACTGTCCCCCTGCCTGTTTGAAATAGATTTATGAAGTTCTTTCAAGGTATCTTCTTCTGTAAAAGTTTTGTACCACAAATATCTGTGGGTTCTGTGACTCCAAAACCAGTTTAGAGGCTTAATCTGTTGTTGGTTTGAGAGAAGGTCAGAGGAGGTCACAGAAAGTCTTGTCTGCTCTCTGCCATCTTGGAATTACTTTATCTATCAATACTCCAAGAAAATATTTATGATATAGGTTGCAGACAATACTTCCTATATTAATGGAATCATATGATCACTTCAAAAAAAGTTAAATATCATATACACATATTCAAAGATGAAATAAAACAAAGGAGCATATTTGTAAAACATTTTGTAAATTTTAAAGATTATCATCATGATTATAAAAATGAAATTTTTGAAATAGCATTACTATACACTTAATTTTAAAGCAAAGACATATGGTCAGCCAATTCTTTCAAATGGTGGCTAACAACACAGATAAATCCTACTGATAAATAAGAGAAATTAGTGCTTTTGTCTAATCCTTACAAAATGTCACAGTAAAAAAATTAGTTTGGGGATTGTCAAGTACTAATTTATTACAGATAGAAGTTAAGGAAATAGCCTCAACTAAGTGCTTCAAAAATATTTGTTATTTGATTGATTGAAGAATCCCCCTAATTGGTGACAATCATCAGTTGTATAGAAAGGAGGAGATGAACACCTGAACGTGAAAAGGACATGACTGAAACCAACATTCAAGAAGTTTCAGAGAAATCCATGTTGAAGACAAAGAGTAGTGTTTTTTTTGTTTTGTTTTGTTTTGTTTTTAATGAATGAATGAAAACATTATTCCAAAAGCCTAACAGAAAGTCAATGACCAGGAGATTCACATTCTATACAATGTGAATAAGGGAGAAAACACACACAGAGATACACGCACCCATGCTTGCACATACATGGACACATGAAAAGTAACTAACAATTTATCTCATAAAGATATATAAGAAATATTGCCTAAGCCCCTACTGTGAGCAAAGGCAAAGCACTGTAGGAAACAAGTCTATCTGAGGCAATATTCTTTTTTTTTTTTTTTATGGCAGTAACATGATAAAGCTATGTTCTTTCTTCACTCAGTTACAATAAAACAACTGTAGTTATCTTCATCCCTAGAGAGTAATTGAATGAATTCAATTTTTCAAAATGTTTATTAAGCATTAGGGAAGCTTTGTATAAATGGATGAATTAAGGAGAAATAGAAAGAATGAATGAATTGTGCATTATTAGTAGAAAGAGATCACTGACAAGTATCAGAGACTCAGAATTCAAATTCTGCCTCTGTCAGGTATGAATTGTGGAATATCACTTTTTCTGGAAATGTCATTTTCCTTCTTTAAGTGTTAATTTCTTAGGTAAATGCCTCATAAGATATAGCTTAGACCTGGAAGCAAAAAAGAAAAACAAAAACTTGAGTTCAAATCCAATCTTGAACACCATCTTGTGACCTTTTGCAAGTCACTTAAATCTGCTGTCTCAGTTTCTTCATCTATAAAATGGGAATAATAAGATCTACTTGAAGATTTACTGTAAGCATAAAATGAGACTATATTTGTAAAATACTTGGAGACCTTAAAAACTAATGATTATGTTGGTCATGATGATGAAATAGTTAGCTTCCAATGTTCCTTCTAGTTATAAATCTATGACTTCAACATGTATTAGAAGCTGAGTCAGGGTTTTACATAAAGAACTTCCATTCACAAATTCTACTAATTTGGTAAAAATCACTATAACTAACAGAGGGACTTCATGTAAGTCTGAGACCATTGTTTATTTCATTTTAATGGAATTTTTCTCCAGTTACATGTCAAGCAATTTTTAGCATTAATTTTTACAAGATTTAGAGTTCCAAATTGTTATCTCTCCCTACCTCCCTTTCCTCTTCCAAATATGATACTTTGGTATACTTTATGTGTGTACTACTGTATAAAATGAATTTCTATATTAGACACAATTATGAAAGAAGAAACAGATCAAAAGGAAAAAAGATAGAGAATAAGATAAATGGGGGAGAAATGACTTGATTTGCATTCAAGTTGCAACAGTTCTTTAACTGGATGCACATTCCTTTTTGAGTCCTTTGTATTTGTATTAGATCATTATGTTACTGAGAAGAGTGGAGTCAGTTATAGCTGATCATCAAACAATGTTGCTGAAACTGGGCACAATGTTTTCTTGGTTCAGCTCTGTTTACTTTTCTTTAGCTTGTAGTAGTCTTTCCAGCTGTTGTTGTTGTTGTTGTTGTTGTTGTTGTTGTTGTTTCTGAAATCTGCCTATTCATCATTTTTTTTGCACAGTAGTATTGGATTATATTCATATACCACAACTTGCTCAGCCTTCCAATTAAAAGGAATCCCTTCAAATTCCAATATTTTGACACCACAACAAAGGCTGCTATAAATATTATATATAGAGATATACATATCTAGATCTATCTAAATATCTCTCTATATATATCTTTTTCCCCTTTTTATGATCTCAAACATATATATACATATATATATATATATATATATGCAAAGTATGCAAAGTTAGACTGCTCTTTGGGAATAGTTCCAAATTGCTCTCCAGAATGATTGGATCAGTTTGCAACTCTACCAATAGTTCATTAGTGTCCCAATTTTCCCACGTCCTCTCTAACACTTACTATTTTCATTTTTGTCATATTAACTAATTTGATACTTGTAAAGTGTATAAGGGTTGTTTTAATTTACATTTATGTAATCAAAAGTGATTTAGAAGACCTCTCCACATGTTTACAGTTTTAATTTCTTCATCTGAAAATTGTTTTTCTTTATCCTTTTATCATTTATCAGTTGTGGAATGGTTTGTATTCTTGTAAATTTGAAGCTATTCTCTCTATATTTGAGAAATGAGACCTTTTTAAGAAATATTTACTGTAAAGATTGTTTTCTAGCTTTTAGCTTTTTTTCTCTATTCTTTGTTTCTAAAACATTACTTTACTATGTACACTGACTACTGTATGTTTTTTCATCAGGTCTATTCCACTGATTCACTACCACATTCCTTAGCCAGTATCAAATAGTTTTGCTGTTTACTGCTTAATATAGTTTGAGATATGGTATTGCTAGCTCAACTTCCTCTGTATTTTTTCCATTAATTTTCTTGACATTCTTGAACTTTTTGTTCTTTCAGATGAATTTAGTATATTTTTTCCAGTTTTATAAAATAGAGTTTTTGATAATTTTATTGGCAAGGTACTTAATAAGTAAATCAGATCACCATTTTTTATAATACTGACTTGACCTAACCATGAGCAATTGATATTTTTCCATTTTTTTCAATCTATTTATGTAAAAAGTGTTTGGTAATTGTGTTCATGTAGTTTCTGGGTTTGTCTTAGCAGATAGACTCAATTTTTTTATGTTGTTTGCAGCCATTTTAAATGGAATTTTTCTATATCTTCCTGCTAGGTCATATAAAAATACATATGAAAATGTCTTATATACTACTATTTGTTAAAATTAATTATTGTTAGTAATTTTAAAAATTGATGTTCTAGGGGTTCTTTAAGTATGCCATCATATCATCTACAAAGATTGATAGGTTTGTTTCCTCATTGACTATTTTAATTCCTTCTCTTTCTTATTTTTCTTATTGTTATAGCTAATACCTCTAGAACTGTATTAAATAATAGGAGTGATAATGAGCATTCTTGCTTCCTTCTCATCTTAATAGAAAGATTTCTTGGTAATCCTTGTTACAGATAATGTTTTTTAGTGGTTTTATATAAACACTATTTATCATTTTAAAGAATGCTCCCTTTATTATTATACTCTCTAATGTTTTTTAATAAAAATGAGTGCTGTATATTGTCAAAAGCTTGATATAACCTTTTGATTTCCATTTTTTTTTTTGATGTGGCCAGTTATGTTGATTGTTTTTCTATTATTGAACCAATCCTGCATTCCACTTATAAATCTCACCTGGTCATTGTATATAATACTTATTATATGTTGTCTGTAATCATCTTGCTAATATTTTGTTCAGAATTTTTACATGAATATTCATTAGGAAAATTGTCCTATAATTTTCTTTCTCTTTTTTGCTATCCTGGTTAAGATATCAGTACCATATTTGTGTTATAAAAATTTTTGGTAGGATTTCTTCTTTCCTATTTTCCCAAATAGTTTATATGGAATTAATTATTCTTTAAATGTTTGGTAGAATTTGATAGAATGCACTCATGAATCCATGTGAAGATTTTTTCTAGGGAGTTCATTAATAGCTTGTTCAATTTCTGTTTTTTCCCCTAACATAAGGTTATGTAGGCTTTCTATTTCTTAATCTAGTAATCTAGGTAATTTATATTTTGGTAAATATTCATATATTTTTCTGAGAATCGTCAGATTAGTGTCATGTAATTATGTAAAATATTTCCTCCTCATTGCTTTAATTTCTTCATCTTTGGTAGTGACTTCACCCTTTTTGTTTGGATATTGTATATGTGATTTCTTCTTTAAAAATGAATTTATCCAGTGGCTTATCTATATTATAGATTTTTTTTATTTCCATAAAACAATTTCCTAGATTCATTTATTAGCTCAATAGTTTTGTTTGTTTCAATCTGATTAATCTCATTTTTGATTTTCAAGATTTCCAGTTTAATGCTCACTTGCAAATTATTGATTTTTTTTTCTTTTTCAAGTTTTTTTTTCTAATTCCAATTAATTTATCTGTTCTTTTCACAGTTTCTTAATATAATAATTTAGAGAAATATTTTTTTCTCCAGTGTTGCCTTCTCTGTATTCCATAAATTTTGGTATGTTGTCTCATTGTTATCATTCTCTTTAATTAAATTATTGATTGTTTCTATAATTTTTTTTATCTTTTTATCCTTTAAGATTAGATAATTTAGATTCCAATTCATTTTTATTCTATTTCCATTGTCCAAATTGAATGCAATTTTATTTCATTGTAATCCAAAATGAATAAATTTAAAATGTTTACCTTTTTTCAATTGGATTTTGAGAATTCTGCGCCCCATTATATGGTTTATTTTGATATTGATGTCATATGTTTCTGAGAAAAGTGTATACTCCTTTCTGTTCAGATTCAGTTTTCTTTACAGGTCTGCCACAGGTAATTTGTAACATTTTGTTTATCTTCTTACTTTCTTTCTTGTTTATTTTTTTTTCCTGATTTATCAAGTTCTGAGAAGGGATTATTGCAATCCATTAACATAGTTTTGCTATCTATTTATTCTTTCAATTCATTTAACTTATCTTTAAGAATTTGGTACCTACACCACTTGTTGAATATATGGTTAATACTGATATTGCTTCATTGTCTATGATATCTTTTAGCAATATATAGTTTCCTTTCTTATCTTTTTTAATTGGGCCTGTTTTTGTTTTTACTTTGAGATCAGCATGTTTTTTTTTCATTTTTGTTTATTTATTTTCTTACTTCAGCTGAAACATAATAGATTTTTCTCCAATCTCTTACCTTTACTCTGTGAGTGTGTGTGTATCTCTGCTTCAAGTGCATTTCTTGTAAGCGTATTATAGAATTCTGATTTTTTTATATACTCTGTTACCCACTTCATTTTTATGGAAGAGTTCATCCCATTCACATTCATTCTCCTCCATTCTGTTCTTCCTCTTTTTTTGTCCTCTCTTTCCTCTTAGCCTTTTTCTCCTCAGCACTCTACCCTGATCTGCCCTTTCTTCTATCAGTTCCAACTTCCAACCTCTTGCCCTACTTCCCTGTCAGGTAAGATAGAATTTTATATTCAATTGATTCAATGATGTTATTCAATCTTTAAGTCAATAGTGATGAGAATAAGTTTCAGGCAAGGTTCATTGCCTACTTCCCATCTTATCCTCCATGAAAATAGATCTTATATGCCTCTTCATGTGAAAAAATTTACACCATTCTACCTCTTCCTTTCTTCTGCATTCAATATACTAATCTTTCTCATCTCTTAATTTTTTATACCATTCTGTCAAATTCACCTTTTACCTATACTTTCTGTCTATGTGTAGTTCTTCTAGCTATGCTATTAGCAATACAGTTCTTTTTTAAATTAAAACTTTTTTATTTTCAAATTATAAATGGATAATTTTCAACATTCATCCTTACAAAATCCTGTGTTCTAAATTTTCCCTCTCTTCTCCCCATTCCCTCCTTTAGATGGCCAAGTAATCCAACATATATTAAACATCTTCTATACCTATTTCCAAAAATATTATGCTGCATAAAAAAGTCAGATCAAAAAGGAAAAAAATGAGAAACAAAACAAAATGTAAGCAAACAGCAATAAAAAGAATGAAAATACTATATTGTGATCCACACTCAGTATTCACTCTCTGGAGGCAGATTACTCTCTTCATCACAAGACAACTGGAAATGGCCTGAATCATCTCATTGTTGAAGAGAACCATGTCCATCAGAATTAATCATTGTATAATCTGGTTGTTGCTGTGTATAGTAATCTCCTGGTTTGGCATGGGTTCCTGTAAGTCTCCCAAGGCTTCTATGAAATCATCCTGCTGATTGTTTCTTACAGAACAATACTATTCCATAATATTCATATAACAAAACTTGTTCAGTCCTTCACCTGATGAGCATCCATTCAGTTTCCAGTTTCTTTCTCTCTCCTTCCCTCCCTCTCTGCTTGATCCTCCTATCTCTTTCATGGCCTCTCAGCTTTTTCCTGTCTCTTATGTTTGAAATCTGCTTCACAAGTGGAAGGATTATTATCCCAGGCATCTCAGACTTGGGGCTACAGGCCCTGGCATTTACTGATATTGCACTGATATTGCCCACAAGGCACTGTATCTGATGCTTCACTGAGGGTGTCTGATGGATATGGCTGACATTGCTGGAAGATATAAGGGTCTGGCAGCTTACCTGATGATGAATTGGAGTCCGAGAGGTGGTATCTAGCAGGTGCTTATGCCTAGTAGATCTATTTCTGCATTTCTCTTGGGACTACACTGAAGCACATGGTGGTCTGTCAGATGTTTGTTTGTCACCTGCCTGCATATACATAGATCTATGTGATATTTTAGTCTCTGAAGGATGACTGCTCATTCATGCTACCCTGAAGCAGGTGGAGGGCTGACCACTGACAGATGCTTATTTTGGGGGATCATGTGGAAGCATGTGAAGATTCCATGCTGGATGATACCTGCCATTCCTGGGGCTATATCCAAGCATATTATGGTTCCCTGATCTGGAATCTGGTGGCTCCCATAGTTATGGCAAAGCACATGGAGTGCAGGGTTTCTGGTGTTAGCATTTTTCTCCTCTACCACAATGGGGCTCAGGATCTCCTGCTGATTTCCTTAGGTGGGTTTTGCTGCTAGCCAGCTGGAAAACTTCCTCTTTTGAACTTTGCCTTCCCTACCCCCATGTACCTAAGTGAGACAGATCCTTCCGTATAATCCTCCAAGTTTCCTGGGCTAACAGATTGTTTTACTTCATTTCCTTGCTGATTCAATGACTCTAGTACCTGTTTTGTGGCACTATTTTATGGTTTCATGGAGTTAAACCAGGGGGAGTTAACAGTGCTTTACTTCTTACTCCATAGTCTTGGCTCCCAGAAGTCTTTAGGTCCAATGTTTGTTTCTTAAAACTCTTTGGAAGTCAAACAACCTCATAATTTTGCAAAGAGGAAAGTATTAAAAAATATGTGCAATTATATTGTCATCAGGAATAAAGATTTGAGAATTCCAAGTATAATGTAAAAGAATGTCTTGAATATATAGTAAATTTTCATTATTATTAGCTCAGGGATCTCATTGCTAGGAATGCTTCACTTATCTCTCATAAATAATAAGCGAGCATAATAAGCAATTATGGTTTAGATTACTTTCTAGCACATTGTAACAATGTCTCTTTGCTGTGCTATTTTATAATCTACAACCTATATTCTTTCATGATTTCTTTGGATTCCAGACATTGTTTTTGACCATTTATTTTCTCCCATATAGCAAGTTCATGTTACATCTATCAAAAAAGCATTCATCCATATTAAATGAATATTTCAAAAAGATTTCATTTTTGATGAATTTAAACCAGCAGCTGGGCTCTAATTTGCAAGTTGAATTTGGCTTTTCTAAAATATCATAGCCACCTACTAATAAGAAATTTCTTTTAATTCTTGCATGGTTTGGTATTTTTCAAGAGGAGGATGTATAAAAGCACATACATATTTATTCCTTGAAGTATCTGAACATAAATTTCCCTTTAAAAATGATGAAAAATTTAAAGTGATGTGTGTGCATGAGTAAATTTAAACTGCATATGTATACCAGACTAAAAATCACAAGGCAATGTGATTATGCCTTATAATTGGAGGTTTAGCATTAAGTGTGGTTTCCCATATAACATTTGTGGAAAGTAAAATGCCAAACTGCAGAATGACTACATAAGCAGGCAAGTCATCAAAAGAAGAATTTTTTGAGCATAGTAAAGATGTTAATGATAAAAAAAAAAAGTATCTTTACTTGTTTTCTAGGTCACAAATTAGTTATCACCTAAAAAAATAAATAGTTGGCCATTGTATATATTGCATCTTAAAAAATATTTCCACATTGCTGCTCCGAATATAAATGTACTTTGAATAAACAAGTAGAAGTATGTGGTGAGATATGGGCAATATTTGTAGATAATAAAATATCTATTTGAATTATGTTTTATTTATGGAAGCCATGTGTTAATTATATCTGAAATAAAGAATCCTGAGGATGCTAAGACATTGATTTAAACTATTCATTTCTTCTGACCAGTGACTTCCTTTATCCACCTTCCCTTTAATCATTCCATGTTGGAATCCTTACTAACTGCTAACTAATTAGAGTTGATCTAATCTTACAAGAAGATGTTTTGGGCAGAACCTAAAACAAGGTACTAAGTAGAACTAATTAATACAAGGCTTGTGTTCACACCTTTACTCATTGGAGTTCACACCTCCCTTAAAGCTCTTTGGGCCAGAGAGTACTGTGGGAGAAAACCCATAATCCCTCTCTCTTGAAGGAGCATAAATAGAGCTTCAATGGGCCAGTCAAAGAAGTTCTTCAGAGTGAAGAAGCTACAAGTCGAGATTTCACCAGAATGACATGAAGAGTGGAGCTGGCTGGAGGCTGAAGAAAGCAGAGGCAGAGGCTGAAGGACAAAACCTTTGGATTTGGTGACATTCAGAGAGAGCTCTTGGAACCAAGCAGAGAGATAGGCCTCTAAGCTAACCAGGCTATATTGGAGATAATAAAAGATCTGAACTTTTATCACCTGGCGGCGTTTTGAGAAGAAAAAGCTCACCACATTTTGGCGCCCGAACAGGCACCAACAAAATCCTGATTCCAGGGAAGGCACCCAGAGAGAACTTTATAATATTTTAAAGAAGAACAAGAATCCAACATTTGAACTCATAACATTTGGCACCCAACGTGGGGCTAACAGACCCCTCAGTGGATTTCAGTGGAAAAGCTCCGATCCTGATTCAAGTGGAAAAGCCTCTGATCCTGATCCAGTGGAAAAGACTCTTCAACCCAGAAATTAGGGTGAGTGCAACAAAGAAATTTTGTTAGAAGAGTTAAAGTAGAATTTCAGCTAAGATGGGACAGATATTTAGAAAACAGCCTGTTTCTGTTCAAGGAAAATGTTTAGAGAGTATTGTCAAAGTTATGGAAAGCCAAGGTTTAATTATAAGTTTACAGCAAATCACTGAACTTTTACAAACTGTAAAGGACATATGTCCTTGTTTCTCTCTTGATAAGGAATTAGATCTAAATGAATGGAAATTGGTTAGAGAGGATCTTTGTCAATTCTATGATAAAAATGGGCCTAACTCAATAATTAATACATATAATGTAATACAATTGACTATAAGAAGTTATTTAAGTGATAGAATGATGAAAAGGAAAGTACAGGAGGAAGAAGTGCCAACTTTACTAGGTGAAAAGGAGGATGAATCAGATGAGAATGGAGTTAATTACAATTCTGAGTATGATACTTCACAGCAGGAGGAATTAGGTGATTCCACATCTCATGACCCTCCCCCCGCAATTAGCCCTTCATGGGTGGAACAAGGGGGAGGGAGAGAGACAGAAACACAGTCAGCTTCTCCTGTAAAGCAGAATTTGACAAGATTAGAAAAAGCATTAATTAAAGCAAAAAATGAAGGAGAAGATATATCTGATTTTATAAATGCGTATCCTGTGATTGAAGAGTTCAACTCCTCAGGTCAAAAAGAGAGAAAATAGACTCCTTTTAATTTGGGAAAAATTAAAGATTTGAAAAAGGGTTGCACTCTTTATGGGGCTACATCATCTTATGTGAAGATGTTACTGGATAATTTGTCTTATGAAATCCTAACCCCAAATGACTGGAAATCCATAGCGAAAACTTGTCTAGAACCGGGACAAAATTTATTGTGGCTTTCGGAGTTTCATGAATTGTGTAGGATTCAAGCCCAACACAATAGGCAAACAGGAGCTGTTGTACAAATCACTTTTGACCAACTAGCTGGTGAAAGTCAGTATGCAGAGAGTTCAGAACAGATTTATTATCCCATAACAGTGTATGAGCAAATTTCTAAGGCTGCAATAAAAGCTTGGAATTCTCTCCCTGGACAGAAAGATGGAAATAATGCTTTCACAAAAATAGAGCAAGGTCCCAATGAACCTTTTGCAGATTTTGTGGGATGTTTACAAACAGCTGTAATAAGAACCATTGGAGATAATGCAGCAACAGAAATAATGACTAGACATTTGGCTAAGGAAAATGCCAATGAGGTTTGCAAAAGAATTATATGGGGGCTAGACAAAGATGCTCCTTTGGAGGAGATCATAAGACGCTGTGCCACAGTGGGCACAAATGCTTATTATGCCCAGACTATGATGAACATGGAAAGACAAGGTCCTTCTTGGCAGAGGAATTCTAGAGAAATTCGTCGATGTTTTCAGTGTGGAAAAGTTGGACATCTAAGAGCCCAATGTAGAAATGGAGATAGAGTGAGAAGACAGGGTGAGAGAAAATCCAAAACCCCATGTCCAAAATGTAACCGAGGCTTTCATTGGGCCTCTAAATGTATATTGACCCAGAGGAAGGAGAGGCAAGGCCCAGCTCCAAAGTATCAATCAAAGGACAGGTGGGGGATGATAGCAGCTGAGGTTACACCCAGAGAGACTTTAGAAATTCAGAACTCTGATGTCATCAACCAACAGAAAAGCAATCAGGATTACAGTTGGGAAGAATACAGGCCTTTTAAGACAACAAGGCAATATCCAGTGCAAACAGCTCCAATGTAATTACCAGATGATGAGGAGAAATCCCAAATTTTGTAAATAGAAGGGAATTAGATTAACTGCTTGGGGAAGAGGATCTGCTTATATTTCCACAGATGGAGAAAGAATCAAATGACTGACAAGGAGACTGTTAAAAAGACTTTTAAAATCTTCAGGAATCATTGGATTTCCTAACACAAGATGAAACTGTTTTAGTTCTTGAAAAACCAGCAAGAATCATTGGGTTCCCTGAGATGAAAAATTGTTGATGAGACCTTTTGCAGTACTTCAGAGCTTACAAGAATTATTAGATTCCTGGCACATGAACTAATGGACAATGAAATCCTATTGGACTGTTTCTAGGACTTATGGACATGTGTAAATCTTCAGGATGATTCATGTTATTTGTTACATTACTACTAGCCTGTGTTATATTGCTATGTGCTTATGTAAATTATGTATAATGCCTCCCATATTGATGGATTTATGTATACCATGTATATCTGTTACAAAGTTCTGGCCCATATTGATGGATTTATGTGTACCCCCTCAGAAACCCCCTATGTTTTAAAACAAAAGAAAGGGGGAGATGTTGGAATCCTTACTAACTGCTAACTAATTAGAGTTGATCTAATCTTACAAGAAGATGTTTTGGGCAGAACCTGAAACAAGGTACTAAGTAGAACTAATTAATACAAGGCTTGTGTTCACACCTTTACTCATTGGAGTTCACAAGTATGCCAGCTTCACAAAGTAAACTTTGTAACTTCAAGGGAGTCCACACCTCCCTTAAAGCTCTTTGGGCCAGAGAATAAACAAGTAGAAGTATGTGGTGAGATGTGGGCAATATTTGTAGATAATAAAATATCTATTTGAATTATGTTTTATTTATGGAAGCCATGTGTTAATTATATCTGAAATAAAGAATCCTGAGGATGCTAAGACATCGATTTAAACTATTCATTTCTTCTGACCACTGACTTCCTTTATCTACCTTCCCTTTAATCATTCCATGTTGGAATCCTTACTAACTGCTAATTAATTAGAGTTGATCTAATCTTACAAGAAGATGTTTTGGGCAGAACCTGAAACAAGGTACTAAGTAGAACTAATTAATACAAGGCTTGTGTTCACACCTTTACTCATTGGAGTTCACACCTCCCTTAAAGCTCTTTGGGCCAGAGAGTACTGTGGGAGAAAACCCATAATCCCTCTCTCTTGAAGGAGCATAAATAGAGCTTCAATGGGCCAGTCAAAGAAGTTCTTCAGAGTGAAGAAGCTACAAGTCGAGATTTCACCAGAATGACATGAAGAGTGGAGCTGGCTGGAGGCTGAAGAAAGCAGAGGCAGAGGCTGAAGGACAAAACCTTTGGATTTGGTGACATTCAAAGAGAGCTCTTGGAACCAAGCAGAGAGATAGGCCTCTAAGCTAACCGGGCTATATTGGAGATAATAAAAGATCTGAACTTTTATCACCTGGCGGCATTTTGAGAAGAAAAAGCTCACCACAATTCCACCCACTTTCTATTATCCCTCCCCCCCACTTCCTTTTTGGTAAGATGAATTTCTATAACAAATTAGATGTGTATATTTATGTTTCCCTTTTTTAAATCGCCAAAGATAGAAGTGAAGTTCAAGTATTTTCTGTCTCCTAACCATTTCCCCATCCACTGTAAAAGCTATTCCTTGTTTGCCTTTTTTATGTGAGATAATTTCCCATGGAGTCTAAGATTTTTGCCAGAGTAATCCTTAATCATCTGATCTTTCACTTGGGAAATGGTAGTCAACCAGAGAACCAGTGTTGCTTGAGAATAGTTGAGGAACAGTTCCAGGAGCAATCCCAGGAACAGAACATCTGTACACAATATAGGTTGTTCTGGGAAGACCTTTGAAACTGTCAGTCATAAGGATTTGTGGAAGATCATGGCAAAATGCAATTTACCAGAGAAATTTGTAAGTATTGTACACTAGTTTTATGATGGCATGCTTGCATGGGTTTGGGATATTAGATGATGTTTTTCAATGGAGTGGAGTTCCCAGGCTTTTTAGCATGATGTTTTCAGGTACCTTCAAAGAGGATGAATATGACATTGAGGTCAGCTATCATATTGATATTAAATTGTTAAGTTAAAATATTAAAATGAATTAACTTGAAAATGTAGAAGCCAAGATTGAAGTAGAAATAGTTAGTGTTACTTTTTGTTTGTAGATTTTTTGCACTTGATGCAATCTCTGAAGCTGAGATGCAAGAATTCTCTACTACTTGTGCTAATTAACACCAAAAACAAACAAACAAGCAAACAACAACAACAACAAATAGGTTCTCCACCAGTTAATATCACATCATACATGTGAACTATTAGTTATAGAAAATAGGTAAATTTTAAAACTTTTGAATAAATGTAAATGGTAGTTTGCTTTCTATAGATGATGAAATTGATGCATACATTGCCAGAGATATCTTTATATCTCAGAGATTCTGAAGTAAAGTGTGATAGAGAGGTATTAAAGTGTTATGGTAGGCACCTTATTAAATATCTACAGAATTGTTGTGCTTACCTCATTGTTTTATGCCTGTGAACCTTAAACAGTATGTCAATGGCAAGCCAAGGCAATAAGATCACCTGGCAAGATAAAATATGAGACACTGAGATCCTTTCTTCAATTAAACTTCCTAGTCATGATCTTCCCACAATCACTTATTTCTTCCTCTAAATTATTATATTAGGATTACAAGTATACTTATTGAAGATGGCAGAGAGGATTCACAAATCTACTTAAGCTCCACGGTTTCTCTCAGAATTTATTTCATGACAAGCCTCAGTGCTTGACTGAAAAAAAAAAAAAACCCACAAATAATTATCAAGAGAAGACATCCTTGAAATTCGCCAGAAAAGGTCTGTTTTTGCTCGAGGGTGGGGATGGTTTTAGATCTGGCTTAGGTCTCTCAAGAGAAACTTTAAAAAGTAAAAAGAAATCTTGGGAACTATATTTCTGATATAAAGTTATATAAAGAATGTATGTATAATTTGTTCTAGAAAATAGAGATGGAAAGGAAACTGTAGCTGGAAAATAGTAAAGGGGGGTATGACATTTCATGAAGAGGCAAAGGAAACCTATTATATCTGAGAGAAAGAATGGAGGGGGATGAACATAGTGTGTATCTATCAACCAAGTAGGTTGAAAACAGAGAAAAAAAACTATAGACCAATCCCCCTCATGAATATTGATGCTAAAATCTTAAATAAAATATTAGCAAAAAGATTACAGAAAATCATTTCCAGGATAATACACTATGACCAAGAAGATTTTACACCAGGAATGCAGACCTGATTCAATATTAGGAAAACTATTAGCATAATTGACTATATCAATAACCAAATTAACAAAAATCATATGATCTCCTCAATAGATGCAGAAAAAGCATTTGATAAAATCCAACATCCATTCCTAATAAAAACACTTGAGAAGATAGGAATAAATGGACTTTTCCTTAAAATAGTCGGGAGTGTATATTTAAAACTGTCAGCAAGCATAATGTGCAATGGGGAAAAACTGGAACCTTTCCCAGTAAGATCAGGAGTGAAACAAGATTGCCCACTATCACCATTGTTATTCAATATTGTATTAGAATTGCTAGCCTCGGTAGTAAGAATTGAGAAAAAAATTAAAGGAATTAGAGTAGGTAATGAGGAAATCAAACTATCACTCTTTGCAAATGATATGATGGTATTCTTAGAGAACCCCAGAGATTCTACTAAAAAGCTATTAGAAATAATTCATAACTTTAGCGAAGTTGCAGGATACAAAATCCACATAAATCCTCAACATTTTTATATATCACCAATAAAATCCAACAGCAAGAGATACAAAGAGAAATTCCATTCAAAATAACAATAGATAACATAAAATATTTGGGAATCTATCTATCAAAGGAAAGCTGATCAGGAATTATATGAGCAAAATTACAAAACACTTTCCACACAAATAAAGTCAGATTTAAATAATTGGAAAAACATTAAGTGCTCTTGGATAGGCCAAGTGAATATAATAAAGATGACAGTACTCCCTAAACTAATCTATTTGTTTAGTGCTATACCAATCAGACTCCCAAGAGAATAGTTTAATGACCTAGGGGGAAAAAATTCATATGAGAAAACAAAAGGTCAAGAATTTCAAGAGAATTAATGAAAAAAAATCAAATGAAAGTGGGGACTTTTCTCAAAATGTCTAAAATTTATTTAGTACTGGCTAAAAAATACATTAGTTGATCAGTAGAACAGTTAGATTCACAAGACAAAATAGTTAATAACTATAGCAATCTAGTGTTTGACAAACCCAAAGATACCAAATTTTGGGATAAGAATTCATCATTTGACAAAAACTGCTGAGAAACTGGAAATTAGTATGGCAGAAATTAGGCATGGACCCACACTTAACACCATACACCAAGATAAGATCAAAATGGGTACATGATTTAGGCATAAAGAACGAGATTATAAATAAATTAGAGGAACATCAGATAGTTTGCCTCTCAGACTTGTGGAGGAGGAAGAAATTTGTGACCAAAGATGAACTAAAGATCATTATTGATCACAACACAGAAAATTTTGATTATATCAAATTAAAAAGCCTTTGTACAAAAAAACCAAACAAAAACAAAACAAAACAAAAAAACTAATGCAAACAAGATTAGAAGGGAAGCAACAAACTATGAAAACATTTTCACAGTTAAAGGTTATAATAAAGGCCTCATTTCCAAAATATATAGAGAATTGACTCTAATTTATAAGAAATCAAGCCATTCTCCAATTGATAAATGGTGAGAGGATAGGAACAGACAATTTTCAGAGGATGAAATTGAAACTATTTCCACTCATATGAAAGAGTGTTCCAAATCACTATTGATCAGAGAAATGCAAATTAAGACAACTCTGAGATATCACTATATACCTGTCAGATTGACTAAGATGACAGGAAAAAATAATGATGAATGTTGTAGGGGATGAAGGAAAACTGGGACACTGATGCATTGTTGGTGGAGTTGTGAACGACTCCAACCATTCTGGAGAGCAATCTGGAATTATGCCCCAAAAGTTATCAAACTGTGCATATTCTTTGATCCAGCAGTGCTACTACTGGGCTTATACCCCAAAGAGATATTAAAGAAGGGAAAGGGACCTATATGTGCCAAAATGTTTGTGACAGTCCTGTTTGTAGTGGCTAGAAGCTGGAAAATGAATAGATGCTCATTGATTGGAGAATGGTTGGGTAAATTGTGGTATATGAATGTTATGGAATATTATATGGAAGAAATGACCAGCAGGATGAATACAGAGAGGCTTGGAGAGACTTCCATGAACTGATGTTGAATGAAATGAGCAGAGCCAGGAGATCATTATATACTTCAACAACAATACTGTATGAGAATGTATTCTGATGGAAGTGGATTTCTTCAACAAAGAGAAGATCTAACTCAGTTCCAATTGATCAATAGTGGACAGCTATACCCAAAGAAATAACACTGGTAAATGATTGTAAACTGTTTGCATTTTGGTTTTTCTTCCCAGGTTATTTTTACTTTCAGAATTCAATTTTTCTTGTGTAACAAGAGAACTGTTTGGTCCTGCACACTTATATTTTATCTCGCATATACTATAACAGATTTAGCATGTATAAGACTGCTTGCCATCAAGGGGAGGGTTTGGAGGGAGGGAAGGGAAATGTCAGAACAGAAGTGAGTACAAGGGATAATGTTGTAAAAAATTACTCAAATATATATTCTGTTGATAAAAAGTTATAATTATTTTAAAAATTTAAATAAATTTTTATGTTGATTTATTAAATAAAACTCAATTCGTTTCTCAAAATGTCTAAAATTTATTTGCTGGGAAAGGAAGCATTTCCTGAAGCAATTGGTATTAATAATAGAAAGGCAAAAATATAGAATTATATTGTTTAAAAATATAAACATTATGTAAGATTTTGCCAGAATATATTTCTGAAAGTTTAAAGTAATAAAAACTGATTGCCCAAATTAACAGAGGAAGAAATATTTTTAGTTTTCTTTCTGTTTTTTTTTTAATCTCCCCTTTTATTTTCACAATTCAAATTTGGTATTTAATTGGAGGTGGGGTTAGTTTACTCTTTTAGTTGCATACCTAATTCATTGATTTACTCTTTCTTTGTTTTATGCAACTAAGTAACTAGAGATATAAAATTCCCCCTAATAATTGCTTTGGCTGCATCCCATAAATAACTCTTTGCTATTTGGTATCACTCTGCTTCAACTACAAGGTTGTCACTACCTCCTGACTTCTCAGGGAAGCTGAGACCCCTTAGGGGAGATGGGGAGCCAAAGCAGATATTGTCAGCAGGTTCCCTCTTAACTGAAGGGTCTTGTTTACCCAGAGTTCCCCCACTATCTGTGGCCCTCTACCTTTCTCCTTTTCTTTTGTTTTAATTGAAGCAGGTATATGTCAGTAGTTAAACCAATCAGCATGGGAGGAATCACACAAGTGAATAGTAATATTACACAGGCAAGTAGTAATATAACAAACAATATGAATAAACAAGATATTATAAAAGACTTTTGTGAGTTCCAGAAGGAAGGTGTAGAAAATAATGATCAAGTAACAACCACACATAAAGTCAGCAGCCGAGATATTCCAAAACCAATGTATTGTCCATCACTTCATGTGTCAAGGAATCCAATGACATGAGTGAATTGCCATACACATAGGGGTAGCTGCCATACTCTTTCAGTAGTGGGCAAGGGGTAGCTGCCATACTCTTTCAGTAGTGGGCACAGGGATGAAAACACTCAGTCTTTCTTGAGTCTTCTCCTTCATTTTGAGGGTCTTCTTATTTTCTGTCTATCTCCCATAGACAAGGCAGATATGACTTGTTGGCCCCCATTGGATTCCTTCTTCATCTGTAAAGACACAAGCAAACCCTCTACCCCAAGCAATTAGTCTGTCTTGTCCCTTCCATTCACCACTCTCTGGATCGTTCCAAATCACATGGAGATTATCTAAAGACAGGAGCTGCTCACACTGGGCACTTCCCTTCTGGCAGGTTATGAAACCTATCTGCCAAAGCCAGTGCATTGTCATCAAAACCCAAAAAAATTAATAGTATAAAGAATTAAATTTAAAAGTTCTCTAGGGTTACCTGTGGCTCCTCCTTTCTTTTGTTTTTGGAGTATCTTGATGTCTGTTTCTCCTCTCTACTATTGCCTTTCCTTGAGGAGTAAAAGGAATGCCAATGATGTGTAAAATCTGACAATGTGCACAAAAGTTTGCAAAATGTTTAGAAGTATATGCAGGTCCATTATCTGTTTTTATTGTTTGTGGCACATTCATAACTGCAAAAGCTTGTATAAGGAATTCAGTGATCACTCGGGCTGTCTCTTTTGCTGTGGGTATTGCAAAAATAAATCCTGTAAAGATATCTACTACAACATGGATAAAAGACAGATAATCCAAAGATTTATAATGGATCACATCCATTTGCCAAATTTCATTGTGTATCAAAAGAGTTCTTCCCTGGAGGAAGCATAGGAGCATGGAAAGGAAGGCAAGCTGTACAGCCTTGTACTATGCTCCTAGCTTCCTCTTTTGTTATTCCAAATTGCAAATGTAAAGGCGGAACAGCCTGATGATATTCAGATTGAGATTCTTGGGCTGCCTGAAATATAGGAATACTAGTTAACATGGTCAGAATGTGATCTGCCTTTGAGTTTCTATCAAAACAAACAAACATACAAACAAACAAACAAACAACAACAACAAAAAAAAAAAAAAAAAAAAAACAGTTCCTAGAATACCATTATGAGAATAGACATGCAAGAGGTAATACTTACCTGGACATTTTCTCACTTGCTCCTAAAGTTTCTTAAAAAGCTGATATATGTTAGAGGCTACAAATTTTATTTGGGCTGTGGCAATTCTTTGTACCATACCTACTGAATAGGGTGAATCAGATATTATATTTACATCTCCTGCATAAGTAAGAACTAGCATAATTTCATACAACTCAATTTGCTGAGTGGACTGAAAGGAAGTTCTGACTACTCTTTTTATAGTTAAGTCAGGAGACTACGCAGCAGAAATGTTATGTTTGGATGCATCTGTAAAGATGGTTGATACTTTAAGAGGAATCTCAGAAATCTTTTCTTCAAAAATCCATGATCAATTATGTAATAGCTGGGCTATCTTTAAGGGGGACCTGTATTTAAAATTTGAAGCTGTGGCAAATAAAATTTGTCACTCTGGGATGGTTTTACAGCATACATTAATTTGTACATTGGCATAAAAAGTATATATCTTGTCAGATCTTATCCCAGATTATTTTATTACTCACTTAATGGCCTTTAATAAGATTCTAGCCACAAGCACTGGGTAAAGAATAAGGATTTGGTTTGGTTGTGCTGGGAGGGTCACCCACTCAATCACACTGTCTCCTTGACGAAAAAGAAATGTGGGTGCCTCTTTTGTAGCAAAATCTGGTATTTTCAAGGGTTTTTGAGTGACTCTTTCAACCATGTTGGATAAAGTTGGTTCAACCTCTCTCAGATCTTCTTGGGCTTCTTTTGTAATCTGTCATGTTGTATCTAAAGCAGTGTCTCCCTGTAAAATGTCTTACAATGGTTGTAATCGATAAGCAGTTAAGTCTAACAAGGGATGAATTCATTGGATACTTCCTAACAATTGCTTAAAGTCATTTAAGGTGTTGAACTTAAGTTTGTGTATTGTAAGTATCATGGGATATACTTCATGTCCTAAATACTGAAAAAGATGTTCCTTTGAATTTTTTCTATATATAATTGGTAGTTTCTTAGAGTTTCTATGGTCTATTGTAGACATGCTTCTAATATTTGCTCCTCAGGTGCACATCCCAAGATATCATCCACATAGTGTAATAACATAACTTTTAGAAATGCTTTTCTTACTAGAGTAACAGAAGTAGTCACATACATTTGACACATAGGGCTATTTTTCATTCCCTATGGCAAAATTGTCCATTCATATATTTTATAAGGCTCAGATAAATTAATGCTGAGCACTAAAAAGGCAAATCTTTTCATACCCTTCTTATCTAGAGGGATAAAATAGAAATAATCCTTAGTGTTTGTAACCCAAAGAAACCATTTCCTAGGTAATTGAGTAGGAGATGGAAGCCCAGGCTGAAGAGTTCCCATAGTTTCCCTCTGTTCATTTACTTTTCTTAAATCAGTCAACATCCTCCATTTTCCAGGGGAATTCCAGGAAGTCAGAGAAGGTTGTAAGCATCCTTGATCAAGTTGCTCCTTACGATATCTAATAAGGCCAGATTTTTCCACTGGTTAAGAGCCACTCTTCCACTCACACCAGTGTATTATTTTCCATTGGAGGAGAAGTGTAATAGCTGGCAGGCCTTCAACAGTGGCCCTGACTAAAAAGTCAAAGTGCTCAATAGTAATCCTAACTGCTGTAAAAAGTTTCTTTTCTTTTGCCTTGCCCTGGGATATAAGAAAGTAAAACTGTGCTGGAGACACTGATGGTGTTACCACCCCTTCTGCTCTTCCCACTCCTCTTTTTCCCACCCATAAAGGCAGAGTTAAGGGAGGAGGACCAGGAAGTGGAGGATGTCCCAACTGTGCATGCCCAGGCTTAGATGGAAGTAAAGGTGGGTTGAGTAACTGAGAAGTGCCATGCTACTCAAACTTCCCAGGACAATCCTTATCTCCCTCCCAGCCCAACTCTCCATGCCCCTCAAACCTTTTAGAGCTGTAACAAACAATATAAATAAACAAAATACTAAAAAAGACTTCCTTAGTTCTTTCCCATGGGCTGTACCCACTCAGGCTATGGGCACCATTCCCCTGCTTGTTTTTCTCCTCATACTTCCTTGTTTGACACCTCAAGCTAAAAGCTTTCTTTTTCTTGAATGTGGGATTTTTTAAAGACAGTTTTATCCAATTGTATTCAGTTAATTGTTCTCTTACTATTTTTTAAATCTCTGGCTCCAAACTCTCCTCCATAACATCTGAGAACTCAATGATCTTCTTCTGAGTTACCACCAACAAGCAGCAATATTGCTTCTCTACCTAACTAACCTAAACTAATTAAGCATAATTCATACTTCCCTTGGGAGAGAGACATTTTTCTTAGCACTTGCCCCATTTCAGTTAAAAAACAAAAGTGAATAGTTTAGCTCTTACTGAATCTTCCCACTTGCCTATTTTTGTACTTACCCTATTCCAAAGGTCATGGGGATTTCTCCACTGAACTCACTGATTGTGTTAGTTGATCTGCTGTGTACCTTACTTTCTAGGGCCCCACACCTAGGGCACCACATTTTGGTGCAAAATGTTGTATCTAGATTAGCTCTCTGGAAGATTTCAGTATCAGCCCAAATCCTTGGTCTTAGAAGAGGAGTGAAGAGGCAGGACTCAAGTGGGTAGTCAAACACGGAGTCCATTATTCCAAATTCTCTCAGCCTTATATACCCTAATACCCTTACATAATCACAGCACACTGTGCATGCACTAACTATATACTGAGCATATAGAACCACATAAACAACTTGCTATTGTATGTAGATGACTTTTTGCCACTTGGTGTCACTCTGCTTCAATCATAACACAGATTGTCACCACCCTCTGACTTCTCAGGAAGGCTGAGAGCCTGTAAGGGAGATGGGGAGTCAAAGCAGACATTGTTAGCAGGTTCCCTCTGGGTTTAAGGGTATTAAACCACACCCAGTGTTACCGCACTATCTGTGGCCCTCTACAATACCTAACTTGTCTAAAATTTTATTTATCTACTTAATTTCTTTCTTGTTTATTTTGTGGTTCAATTCATTAAGTTCTAAGGTCCTCTAAGATGCTCCACTAGTATTGTTTTGCTGTCTAATTCTTCTTGCAGTTCTCTTAATTTCTCTATGAATTTGGATATAATAGCACACAGTACATATATATTTAGTTTTGATATTGCTTCATTATCTTTGATACTCTTTAGCAAAATATAGTTTCCTTTCTTATCTCTTTTAATTAGGTTTATTTTTGTTTTTGCTTGATTTGAGATCAAGATCACCACTCTGCCCCGCCTTTTTTTTTTAACTTCAGCTGAAGCATAATAGATTCTGCTCCAGCCTTTTACATTTACTCTGTATGTATCACTATGATTTAAATGTGTTTCTTTTAAACAACATATAATAGGATTTTAGTTTTTTTCATAGTTTTTCTTTCTTTCTTTCTTTTATACATGTTCAAACCATTATTTTTCTGTACAAAAAGGATCAGACTCTGAAATAGTGTCCAATTAGCCTGTGAAGGAAATAAAAAATGCAGGTGGCACAAAAATATAGGGATTGGGAATTGTATGGTCCTTAGTCATCTCCCAGACTTCTTTCGCTAGGTGTAGCTGGTTCAGTTCATTACTGGTCCATTGGAACTGATTTGGTTGATCTCATTGCTGAAGATGGCCAAGTTCATCAGAACTGATCATCATATAGTATTGTTGTTGAAGTGTATAATGATCTCCTGGTCCTGCTCATTTCACTCAGCATCAGTTCATGTAAGTCTCTCCAGGCCTTTCTGAAATCATCCTGCTGGTCATTTCTTACAGTGCAATAATATTCCATAATATTTGTATACCAAAATTTATTCAGCCATTCTCCAATTGATGAGCATCTACTCAGTTTCCAGTTTCTGGACACTACAAAGAGATCTGCCACTAACATTCTTGCGCATACAGGTCCCTTTCCTTTCTTTAAAAAATCTTTAGGATATAAGCTCAGTAGTAACACTGCTGGATCAAAGGGTATGCACAGTTTGATAACTTTTTGAGCATAGTTCCAAATTGCTCTCCAGAATGGTTGGATGTATTCACAATTCCACCAACAATGTATCAGTGTCCCTGTTTTCCCACATCCCCTCCAACATTCCTCATTATCCTGCCCTGTCATTCTAACCAATTTGACAGTTGTGTAGTGGTATTTCAGAGTTGTTTTAATTTGTATTTCTTTGATTAATAATGATTTGGAACATCTTTTCATATGGCTAGAAATAGTTTCAATTTCTTTGTTTGAGAATTCTGTTTGTATCTTTTGACCATCTATCAATTGGAGAATGGCTTGATTTCTTATAAATTAGAGTCAATTCTCTATATATTTTGGAAATGAGGCCTTTATCAGAACCTTTGACTACGAACATGTTTTCCCAGTTTATTGCTTCCCTTCTAATCTTGTCTGGATTAGTTTTGTTTGTACAAAAACTTTTCAATTTGCTATAATCAAAATTTTCTATTTTGTGATCAGTAATGATCTCTAGTTCCTCTTTGGTCATAAATTGACCTCTTCCACAGGTCTGAGAGGTAAACTATCCTGTGTTCCTCTAATTTATTTATAATCTTATTCTTTATGCCTAGGTCATGAACACATTTTGACCTTATCTTGGTGTATGGTGTTAAGTGTGAGTCAATGCCTAGTTTCTGCCATACTAGTTTCCAATTTTCCCAGCAATTTTTGTCAAACAGTGAGTTCTTATCCAAAAAGCTGGGGTCTTTGGGTTTGTCAAACCCAAAGTTATTGACTGTTTTGGCTTTTGAACCTAACCTATTCCTCTGATCAACTAATCTATGTCTTAGGCAATACCAAATGGTTTTGATAACTGCTGCTTTATAATATAATTTTAGATCTGCTACAGCTAGGCTACCTTCATTTGATTTTTTTTTTTCATTAATTCCCTTGAAATTCTTGACCTTTTGTTCTCTCATGTAAACTTTGTTGTTAGTTTTTTCTAGGTCATTAGAATATTTTTTTAGGAGTCTGATTGGTATAGTGCTAAATAAATAAATTGGTTTAGGTAGTATTGTCATCTTTATTATATTTTCTCACCCTATCCAAGAGCACTTAATATTTTTCCAGTTGGTTAGATCAGACTTAATTTGTGTGAAAAGTGTTTTGTAGTTTTGCTCATAAAGTTTCTGATTTCCCTTGGCAAATAGATTCCTAAATATTTTATACTATCAATAGTTACTAAAAATGGAATTTCTCTTTGTAACTCTGTTGGATTTTGCTAGTGATATATAAGAATGCTGATGACTTATGTGGGTTTATTTTGTATCCTGCAACTTTGCTGGAGGTGTGGATTGTTTCTTATAACTTTTTAGTAGAATCTCTGGGGTTCTCTAAGTATACCATCATATCATCAGCAAAGAGTGATAATTTGGTTTCCTCATTGCCTATTCTAATTCCTTTAATCACTTTCTCAACTCTTACTGCCAAAGCTAGCATTTCTAATACAATACTAAATAGCAACAGTGATAGTGGGCAACCTTGTTTCACTCCTGATCTCATTGAGAATGGTTGTAGTTTGTCCCCATGACACATGATGCTTACTGATGATTTTAAATAGAGGCTACTGATTATTTTAAGGAAAAGTCCATTTATTCAGATACTCTCAAATGTTTTTAATAGGAAAGGATGTTGGATTTTATTGAATGCTTTTTCTGCATCTATTGAGATGATCATATGGTTTTTGTTAATTTGGTTATTAATATGGCCAATTATACTGATAGTTTTCCTAATATTGAATGAGTCCTGCATTCTTGGTATAAATCTTTCTTGATCATGGTATATTATCCTTGGGATGATTTTCTGGTGTATTATCCTGGGTGTGATTTTCTGTAATCTTTTTGCTAATATCTTATTTAAAATTTTAGCATCAATATCCATTAGGGAGATTGGTCTATAATTTTCTTTCTCTGCTTTCAACCTACCTGGTTTAGGTATCAGTACCATGTCTGTGTCATAAAAGGAATTTGGTAGGACTCCTTCATTCCCTATTTTTTTCAAATAGTTTATATAGCATTGGGGCTAATTGTGCTCTAAATGTTTGGTACAATTCACATGTAAATCCTGTAAATCTGGTACTGGGAATTTTTTTTTAGGGAGTTGATTAATAGCTTGTTCTATTTCTTTTTCTGAAATGGGATTATTTAAGCAATTTATTTCCTCCTCTGTCAATCTGGGAAGCCTATATTTTTGGAGGTAGTCGTCCATTTCACTTAGGTTATCAAATTTATTGGCATAAAGTTGGGCAAAGTAACCCCTTATGATTTCTTTAATTTCCTCTTCATTGGTGGAAAGTTCTCCCTTTTCATTTTTAAGACTACTAATTTGATTTTCCTCTCTCCTTTTTCTAATCAGATTTACCAAAGGTTTATCATTTTGTTGGTTTTTTCATAAAACCAACTCTTAGTTTTATTTATTAGTTCAATAGTTTTTTTTTTTTTACTTTCAATATTATTAATTTCTCCTTTTAATTTTAGAATTTCAAGTTTAGTAATTGATTGGGGGTGGGTTCATTTGGTCTTTTTCTAGCTTTTTAAGTTGCAAGCCCAATTCATTGATCTTCTCTTTCTCTATTTTATTCAAGTAAACTTCTAAGGATATAAAATTTCCCCTTAATACCGTTTTGGCTGCATCCCACAAATTTTGGTATGATGGTAATTGTGTCTATAATTTGCTGTTTCACCCAATCATTCTTTAAGATGAGATTATTTAGTTTCCAATTACTTTTTGTTCTATTTACACCTAACTTTTTATTGAAAGTAGTTTTTATTGCATCGTGATCTGAAAAGAAAGCATTTACTATTTCTGCCTTCCTGCATTTAATTTTCAGCTCTTTATGTCCTAATATATGGTCAATTATTGTGTAGGTTCCATGAACTGCTGAGAAGAAAGAATGCTCCTTTCTGTCACCATTCAGTTTTCTCCAGAGATCTATCATACCTAATTTTTCTAATATTCTATTTACCTCTTTAATTTTTCTTATTTGTTTTGTGATTTGATTTATCTAAATCTGAGAGTGCCAGACTGAGATCTCCCACTATTATAGTTTTGCTGTCTATTTCTTCTCGCAACTCTCTTAACTTCTCCTTTAGGAAGTTAGATGCTATACCACTTGCTGCATATATGTTTAATATTGATATTGCTTCATTGTCTATAGTACCCTTTAGCAAGATATAGTTTCCTTCCTTATCTCTTTTAAATCAATTTTTGCTTTTGCTTGATCTGAGATAAGGATGGCTACCCCTGCTTTTTTTACTTCACCTGAAGCATAATAGATTCTGCTCCAGCCTTTTACCTTTACACTGTATACATTTCCCTGTTTAAAATATGTTACCTGTAAACAACATATTGTAGGACTCTGGCTTATTATTAGGTCTGCTATCCACCTCACCTTTATAGGAGAGTTCATGCCATTAACATTTATGGTTGAAACTACAAATTCTGTATTTCCTGCCATCCTAATGTCCCCAGATTATGCTTTTCTTTTTCTTTTACCCCTTCCCTAGTATTAAACTTATTGGTCCCACTTGCCTCACACAGCTCTCTCTCTTTAGGATCCCTCCCTTCTCCCCTTTGAATCTCTTCCCCTTTCTTGTACCCTTCCCTTATTACTCTTTTTCCTTTTCCTCTCCCACTTTTTAATAAGATGAGAGAAGATTCTCTGTAAAACAAAAATGTCAATTATTTCCTCTTTGAGCCAACTCTGATGAGAATAGGATTCACACAATGTTCATTTCCCTCTCTAAGTTCCCTCAGATATGATAGGTTTCCTTTGCCTCATTATCGCATGTAGATAAAAAGAGGGAATATCTCCCCTTTTCCCTTTTCTGACACTATCTCCTTACCATTTCTACTTCCCTTTTTTATGTTATATCAGTAAAATCAAATTATACATGTGGTTTTTATGTATATCCACAACAGAAATACAGTTCTCAAGAGTTCCTTTTATCTTTTTCTACTTCTCTTGGGTCCTATGTTTGGAGATCAATTTTTTTGTTTAAATCTGTTTTTTTCCTTAGAAACAAATGGAATTCCTCTGTTTCATTAAATGTCCATCTTCTTCCATGGAAAAAAAAATGCTCAGCTTAGCTGGGTAGTTTATTCTTGGCTACATTCCAAGTTCTTTTGCTTTTAGGAATATCAGATTTCAAGCCCTTCCATCCTTTAATGTTCAGGCAGCCCGATCTTGAGTAACCCTTATTGTGGCATTTGGGTATTTGAACTGTTTTTTCCTGGCTGCTTTTAATATTTTTTCTTTAGTCTTATAGTTCTGAAATTTGGCCACAATATTCCTTGGAGTTTTTATTTTAGCTTTTTTTTTCAGAAAGTGTTCAATGAATTCTTTCACTGCCTATTTTACCTTCTGGTTCTATTACTTCTGGGCAGTTCTCTTTGATGATTTCCTGTAATAGTACTTAGGCTCTTTTTTTCATCATAATTTTTGGGTGGTCCAATGATCCTCAGGTTCTCTCTCTCCTAGATATATTTTCCAGGTGTGTTGTTTTTCCAAGTAAATATTTGACTTTTTTTCTAACCATTCATTTTTTTGGTTTTGCTCGACTGATTCTTGATGTCTCAATGAAGCAGTCAGTTCTATTTGTTCAGTTCTGATTTTTGGTAAATTATTTTCTTCATTAGCTTTTTAAACTTATTTTTCTATATGTCCAATTGAGTTTTTAAATTAGTTATTTTGCTCTATGGAATTTTTTTCCATTTCACTAATTTTTTTTTTAGTGAGTTATTTTCTTTTTTCAATTCACAAATCCTACTTTCTTGGGAATTCTTAATCTTTTCCAATTCATAAATTCTGTTTCCTTGCACTTCTTGGGAGTTTTTTTTACCTTTTCTACTTCACACTTCAGGAAGTTGTTGCTCTCTTGCATAGCTTTTCTTTCCTTTCCTCATTTCTCTTCTAGTTCTCTTTTAAGGTTTTTAATAATCTCTTCTAGGAGAGTCTTTTGTGTTGGGGACCAACAGTTGTCTGGAGACTGTCTGCTATTAGTCTCCTTGGGGTTGAAAAACCTACTCCCTTTCTGTATTGAAGCTATTGATAGTCCTTTTGATTTTTTTACTCATTTTGTTAAAGCCTGTAGGGTTTACCTTCAGGGCCAGGAGGTTACCAGCTTCCTCTGCAGAGCAGTCATAGAGTCATAGGTGTATGGGGGTAGCTGTCCTGTCAACCATCTACAAAGAGCAGGGAGGTACAGGAAGGCTCTCGGAAAGAGTTCCCTTGGAAGTAACTCAGGCCTGCACTGTGGAGCCCTTCAAAGAACCCCACTGCGCTAGTTAAGGACTGCCCTGGGCCTAGAAGCTGTGCAGTGAAAGTTTTACTACCCCAAGCCAAAGCCCATCTTGGGGCTGTGAGTATTAGGCGACTGAGCAGTGAATAGCCTTGCAGGGACCAGAAGTGTCTCTGCCCCAGTAAGCACAGTCTGCTGTGAAAGTTCTATTGCCCCAGGTCAAGCCCCAAACTGTGCAGATTAGAGGCTGCCTAGGCTGTGCTCCCCTGCTGCACAGATTTGTAACTGCCCCTGCAAAAGCCCTGTACTGCAGGATGTGGCTGCAGGGCTGAATTACTGACTGCACTGAGTCACTTCAGTTTTGGATGATTATATCTTGTTAGGTTCTGGTGATTTTTAGAGAGTACCCTCTGTCTTTGGCTTTAATTTCTCTGCTGGTTTACTGCTTTATAATTAAGGCAGAGCAGTTAGCCTATGGGAGAGTCGTCTCTATCCTCAGAGGTCACCCCCACCCCTGGTCTGCTCTCGGGCACTGTGCTGGTGTGTTCTTAGACTCTCAAGACAAACCTTTCCTGGCGATCTTGCAGATTATCTTCAGCTGGTGAGTTATTATGCTTCTAAACTTCCTGGGTTTTACCAGTCAAGTGCAATTTTTGAGGCTGAATTTAATGTTGATTGTGAGGGTATGAGAGAAGCTTAGAAAGTTGCTTGTGCCTTCTCCACCATCTTGGCTCCACCTTCCAATTTTTATTCCAATTTGCTATCTGCTTCTGTTTTATAGAAGAAGTCATCCTATTCACATTCACAGTTAAAATGACTAACTCTGTGTGTGTTTCCTGCTATCTTATTTTCCCCAAGTTACTTTTCTCTTTCCTTTTCCCCTTTCCCTCCTCCCCAATGCTTAGATTCTGATGACTACCTGCCTCTGATAGCACCCCCTTTTATAGCTCCTTCCCCTTTCTTATCCCTTTCCTCTTCTACTTCTGTTCTCCCTTCTATTAGCCTCACCTTTTCTCTTCCCCATTCCTCTTGTACTTCCCTATAGAGTGAGACAAGTTTCCCTGTGAAGGTAAATATATCTGATATTCTCTCTCTGAACCAAGTCTGATGAGAATAAGGTTTACACAAAGCTAAACCCCTCTCTTCTTTCCCTTAAATGTAATAGGTCTTTTTTGCCTTTTCATCAGATATAATTTATCTCATTTTACCTCCCCTTGTCCCTTCTTCCATTACAATCCCCTATCCATCTCTAGTTTCTTTTTAATATCACCAAAATAAAATCAAAATATATGTATACCCTCTAAGTATACCTATATCAGAGATACAGTTCTCAAGAATTAAATATATTATCTTTCAATATAATTATGTGAACTTTTTAACTTTTAAAAGAAAGTTGTTGGCATACAGGAACCACTTGACAGTGGCTGCTGGAGATCCAACCCAGACCTGCAGAATGGATCTTATCTTATGAGAGGATAATACAAGAAGACTAAGGCAGTTGCTGTTTTCTGACCTCTCTGACTGAGAGGCCATTGCATTGTCTGACCTCTCTTGTCTTCCCTCTGCCTCCAATTTATCTTATTCCCAGTCCACAACACCTGTGTCAGCAAAGACTTCTTTGCAGCTTCTTCAGATGGACAGCTGTGGAGGCTCTTGGTGAATTTATCTGCCCTTTAAGAGAAAGCTATTATTTTCTTTCCTTTTTAGGTTTTTATGCTTCTCTTGGGTTCTATATTTGAAGATAAATTTTTCTGATAAGCTTTGGTCTTCTCATTAGAAATAAATGAAATTTATCTGTTTCATTAAATATCCATTTTTTTCCCTGAAAGATAATGCTTGATTTTTCTAAATAATTGATTCTTAGCTGCAATTCAAGTTGCTTTGCCCTTAAATATCATATTCCAGACTCTTTGATCCTTAAGTGTGGAAGCTGTTCCTAGGTATCCTGATTGTGGATCTTTGATATTTAAATTATTTCTTTCTTGCTAAAAACAGTATTTTCTCCTTGTACTGAAAATTCTGAAATTTAGCTATGATATTCCTTGGACTTTTCATCATTGGGTCTCTTTCAGGAGGAAATAGCTGAATTCATTCAATAGTTATTTCACCCTCTGGGTCTAGCCATTGAATAGGCAGTTTTCTTTGATGATATCCTGAAAGATTTCCTGTTTAGGTTCTTTTTTTCTTCATAGTTTTCAGGAAATGCAATAATTCTTAGGTTGTGTCTCCTAGACCTGTTTTTAAGTCAGCTGTTTTTTTTTTTTTCCCAAGTAGGATATTTTACATTTCTTTTCATTAAATTAAAAATCAATTCCCTTTATTATTGGCCATCTTGGGGAAAATTAAATAATCTTAGAAGTTTCTTGATAATGCTGGCAGTAGGATTAAATATTTGGAATTTTAGTCAGATGTTTATTTATAGTCTAAGCATTTTTTAACAATGTTTAAAGAAACCTTGAAATGGCAATTGCCCTGTGGAAATAAAAACAGAAAGTTTTCTCAGTCCTCTCTCTCTCTCTCTCTCTCTCTCTCTCTCTCTCTCTCTCTCTCTTTGTCTCTCTTCCTCTCTCTTTTTTTCTCTTTCTCTGTCTCTCTGTTTCTGTTTTGTCTCTCTGTCTCTTTCCTCCCTCCTTTTACATACATTTATTAGTGGAAAAGTATAGAAGATGAGGAATAAAACCCAGTGAAAGAATGATTATTTGGAATATGTTGGATAAAGGAAGTGTCAGATCAGAATATACAAGAAATAAAATGGGGTAATAATTTCTCAAGCTGTTATATATTTAGTTGTGTGTGATGCATAGAATGGCCCTTTTGGAGGCATCTAGTACAGCAAAAATAATTTTTGGTATTGGTTCACTATTTCACAATTGTTGATTTGTGTGTGTTTCTTGTGCACGTTTACATATCTGTTAAAAGTTATAATTGTGTTCACAAAATTTAGAAGGAAAAAAAAATGTTGATAAAGCTATCTTTCTGTGTCTAGCTAACTAAAAAGGCTTCCTTTTATAATCCTGAACTGTGGCCAAGTTCAGAAAATGTAGAGTGAAGGGCAGATAAGGATAAAAGGAACCTTTTGGTATGACTGTATAATGTTTTTGCATTGCAAACTAATTAGAAGCTGAATTTGGCACTAAAATGCATATCCTCTGCTATCAAAGCCTGTATTTTGGTTTGAATGTTTTCTTTTTAAAGTTTAAAATAAATGCTAGCAAAGGTTAATATTCTTTCAAATTTATTTTAGCAGAACTAGGAGCATGCTTATTTTGTTTTTTTATTGTTTTCAACTGCCCTTCCCACGCCTGGAATTACTGATTTATTGTTTTACAATTGTAATGCAGTAGAAACTGAGCAAGACAGAAATTAGAGAATAATTCAATAGTTTATTAAATAGAGAGATTCAGGGTTGAATGAGACTATTATCTCAAAGAGTCCAGCCCTGAATGTCAGACAACAAGACTCTTTTATAGGATAACAAGAACAATGACATAATGGGGGAGGTACCTGCATGGGGATGATCTAATGGAGGGAGGAACTGGAGAGGTTACTGATATTCTAATGATGTCTAAAATGGATAGATCTTTATCCTGTCAAACATTAAGAAGGAATGATTATAGCCTAAAGATATAAAACCTTTATCTTATCAAACATTAAGAGGGAAAGGTTATAACCTGAGGCACAGTAACTAAGTAGGACAATTAGAGAAACTGGGTCAGGACATTAAAATAGAACTATAGTACAACACAACTAGTAGAGAAAGATTATTTAACTGATTAGAGAAAAGCATGCTTTTAAGAAATATTAGAAAAATTTATTGGAAACTTTACAAATTAAATTGACATTGAAATAAATTTAGGGGAAAATTTTGAATTGTGTTTTGAAATTATAAATTTTTATGAAAATTATATGAGACTTCTGAAAATTATGTATCTGAATCTTAAAAACTGTCTTGCTTCTTACCCATACAAGAGGGACTTATTTAAGAAAAAAAAACTTAACTTTATAATATTTTTTAATCAATAATATACTAGTCGTTCATTGCTATTAATGTTTTAAGTGTTAGTAAATTAGTTTAAAATGGTTCACTTGCGTGTGGAACAATAGCGACCACAAAAACAATCAGAAATTTTCTGGGCAAGAAAAAGCAAAAAAGGATTTATTATGATCTCTTGAGAAAGGCAATTCCCAATAGACAAGATTCAATAGAGCAGTGCAAAACACAAGATTAAATAGACCTTGAAAGCAAAAGCTACTCCCACACTGGCCTTGGCTCCCATTGTCTGGAGGAGTCCAGGTTTACATTTTAAATGCAGAAATCTATTCCAGAAACAAAAGAATATTAGTAAATAAAAACCCTTAAATTTTCCCTAGAGAACTGTTACACAAATAGATATTCTTGGATGAGAGAATTCTGTTACTTGAATTCCCAAAACAATCATAACCTTTAAAAAAAAAAGTAACTTAATGGGTATTAAGAAATGGAGAGAAACAGGAGTGAAAATGTCCATCCAAGACAATCTAGTACCTGCAGCTTCTTAGTTATAGTTCAACTTATTATTGCAAAGTTTCAAGGCCATATATCCATGAAAGGTCTTCACTCAGTTTATTCCATTCACTTGAGATTAAATTAACTATACAGCTAGAAAAGTATGACTCTGAAAAGTCATTGAGTTTGTTCTAAAATTATAAAAAAGGAAATATTCCGTGAAATGAATAGTGTCTGGAATATGGTTAAAGAAGAAAAGCAATGGTGTGTAGTGTGAATAATTTGTTTATAAGATTTGGAAAGATCAATAATAACAACTTGAGATGGAAATATGAAAGATATAAGGTTTAGACTTTTAAACCGTAATAGAGGTATATAAAAATAAACAAAGGTTATGTGAATATTTAGAAGGTTTATGGAAGTTCTGGCTTTGTTTAAGTAGAAAAATTGTGTGAAACTTCATATGTTTGCCTTACTGAGAACTATAATAAAAAGTTGCTGCTTGATTTGGAAGCATATAAGGAAAAATTATAGAGAGGTATGAGTAAATTGATAAGTTATGGGCCCCTTTTAAGATTATAGAGCATATATTTGAATTGCATTAAAAGATACTCTTAAGTGTATTAACTGGGTAGCTTAAAACTTAATATGAGGCAGGCTTCCATGTTTAAAATCTTTGGAATTAGATTAGCTCAAAATTATGGATCCCATAATATGAAATGCTTAGAATAAATAGCCCTTGTGTAACTTATAATATTGAATCATTAAAAATATAAATTTGTATTATTTATGATATTATTTGGAAAATGGATCCAGGTATGATATGATTTTTTTTCTGGTCTCATTTTAAAATAAATTTGTGGTGCCTCAGTTATTTAATTTTTAATATGTTAAAATATTTAATATGTTAAAGAAAAATGAGGAAGAATTTTGATCTCATTCAGATAAGGATTCAGGAAACTTTGTATGGTTACTTGTGATCTGCAACTTTCAGTTCTTTTCTGGGGAGGGGATGTTGAAGGATGGGAATTAGATGCTAAATACTTAGCACATCTCCTTATTTAGAAAGCTTTAAATATAAGTAAACAAGACGGGAAAACCAATTGGTTCAGCTCTTTGAGAAAATGGAGAGGGGGCCTTAATAGAAAGTTAGAAATGATTACCATTCGTATTTTTTAAAATATATCTGAAAGTGGTTTATCAGCCACTCTCATTATGTTGTAATATTCTGTGAAGTACTATAATTTATGCTCTTTAAAATTTCCATGTTTTGCCTATATTCAAAAAGCAGTTTCACCTAAAATTATTTGACTATCATTTATGAAAATCATGAGATAATTAACTAAGTTATTTGGAGTTATAGTCATAATGTCAAAACATAAATTGTTAATTGATTACTCTGTGTGAAAAGAAGGGAATGTAATGGAAATCTTATCCATACTAGTTCTTTTCATTCAGGACAGTCCACCATGACACAAAAGAGGATCAGGCAACAGAATCAGTCTATTCTGCCTTGCATGAGGGAGTTGTCAGAGCATAATCATAGCAACTCTGAGGATGAATAAGGTGTGTGGAAAGGGAAACCAGGTTCAGCTTATTTTCTGGAGTTTCTGTCAATTTTCTTTATTTGATAAACTTGCCAGATTCTTGGAAACTATCTATGTGGGCAAGTTCATCACCTTTGAGTGGGTGAGTGGAGGTAATAAACAAAACAAAACATAAAAACAATTTGCTTGGATTATGGAATCCCTAACCAATGAAACTGGTTAAATGAGAATTAATTGGTGTTAAAAAGTTTGTGGTTTCTAATCATTGGTCTTTATACCAGAATGAGTTTGAACTTGATTGAAGAAACATGAAAACAAAAGCAAAACAAGTGAAGAAAGTTAAATGAAATTCCATATATATATATATATAGCTTATTGCAACATCATGAAAGGAAAAAAATAACTGTATTTAGCCTGAAGCTGTTATTAGTGAAACTTATAATTTGAGGTAAAAGCTGTTGGGACTATAACTGTTATAATTTTGAGTTTTGATTTCGGCTATAATTGTCTGATGGATGATTAAGTCAGTACCATCATTTGAGAGATATTCCACAAACTAAAGGAAATGTGATCCTGAACTGTCACAGGTGGGATTTTATATATGAGAGAAAGCCAAGAGAATGACCTTGACATAATCAAAGGTGGTATCTTCTGTCTCAGTTTCCCTGTGTATTATTTCCTTTTAACACAAATGTTTTCCATCTGATTATTCTTAGGTCTGGCTATAATGTGGAATTGTTATTGTGTGATTGGTTCTCAATGATGACCATGTTCTGAAGTCAAACAGAGCTAATGTCTATGCTGTTATAATCATGTTCTACTTTTTTTTTTCCTTTTCGTAGAAGATTTCTACAATCAGAATAAGTAGTAGAAAATATGAACATAATGCAATTTATTGTTTTCTTTTGAAATGTGTAGTCATTCCATATCCCAAACAACTAGGTCAATACTCAGATTTTTCATCTGTCTGTGAAGGCTTGCATAGACATGGGTAAGATTAAATCCCTGAAATAGCTCATCATTTCTAAATGTTATGAGAAGAATTAGACAAAAAGAACAGGAGTTTATGAAAGAAAGATACAAACAAAATGTTAAACCATTCATTAATCCATAGACTAAAGCTGGTCTACAACTGATTGAGGTTCACCCCTTCTAAGGTGAAGAGGATTAAGTAATTGAATTGCATTTAAATTAAAAGTAAGTAGTATTTAAATTTTGAGTTCTAAAATAATTAATCAAGTAAAATTTTTAAAGGAAAAATTTGAGAATTTACACACACACACATAAACATACATATGTGAAGGATTTAAGAATTCTACCTTCTGTGGCATTTTAAAAATATTTAGTTTTTATTTGAATGTCTTACCTATCAATATATAAATAACCCTTTTGCTTACTATTAACTATGTTTATTGTTTAGAGTTTAGATAATGATGTAACCAGCATGGTGTATTTATATCCTAAATTCTCTGAAGTTTCAGGTAAACTGGGGAATTTTATTTTGATGTTACCCTAAAAACCATTAAATTTGAGCTTGATTTCATCACATGAACTAGTTGTTAATGAAATAAAACTTGTGATTAGTATTAAAATCTTGTATTGAGATTTGTTTTATAAAATATTTTAGTAAAAATATCTAAGGAATCTTTACAAGTGACTTGGAATCCAAGAAAAAATCCACTGGAGTGATGCTCGTGAGTACCAATTGTTGAATACACAAATATATTATTAAGAATATCAAAGCATTTAAGGAATTAATGCAGGCAGTTATATCATATGCAAAAAAATACCTCCTGGTAAACCTCAGCATGTAGGAAGAATTATTTTTAAATTTGATGTTCTCCTTGATAGTTTTGTTGCACTTGGCAATAGTAATCAAAAGATTCTTAAATAACTGTCTAGTTATATTTAGAAATTTTCTGAGTTATTAAAACATATCATGTATAATCTCAGCTCTAGAACTAAAATCTCATCCTCAGTTCAGTGCTCTTTTATACATATATAAAAGTTACGTGAAAAATCTATATGCACATAAATATACTAATAAATATATCTTCAAAATCACATGTGTGAATAATTTTAAATGAATTTATTTGAAATATCCCTTGGCCAAGGAAGGGCTTGGAAAAAAAAAAAAAAAAAACCACAACAAAGAAATAAGACAGTGTATAGCATGCTGGGCCTAGAGTCAGGAAAACTAAAGTTCAAATTCAGACACTTATTAGTTGTTTGACACTAGAAAATTCACTAAACATTTTTGCTTCGTTTACTCATTTGTAAGAGTAATGAGCTGGAGAAGAAAAAAAAAAGAAATGGCAAAGAATTATAATATCTTTGCTAAGAAAGCTCCAATTGGAGTCATAAAGGCAGACATGATTGAAATGACTGAGTAAAAAACCTAGTTCTTGCTCTATTCTATAGATTTTGAAAACAGCTGCCAAGACACAAACTCTATTCCCCATTATAATTTCTTCACATTTGGTCATATTCTTACAAATGTTTAACTCTATTTCTTTTCCTTTTTACTGTGTTCCTTAAACTCAAGAGCTAATAAGCTACTTAATTCTAAGCCTTTTTCTTTATCTTTCTCCTCAATTTCTGGCTCTTACAGAGATCTGGCTCTCTACTGAAGATGTGGCAGTCTTGTACACTCTTTACAATTCTTGTGCTATCTATAATATTCCTAACTCCATGAAACCTGGATAAGGAGTTGAAATACTCCCTCCCCATGGTCTCTTCCAAACACTCAGTTAGTAAACTATTTTCCACTGAAGTTGAAACTATTCAAATTTATCATCCAATTCAAATCCTGTTAGCTGTTAAATAGGTATTAAATAGCTATTACCTATTTAACCTCAAGGAATTCCTCAACAAGTGAACTGCTTAGTTCACATATTTCTCTTTTCTAACAACTGTTCTTATAGTAGGGGCTGAAACAAATTATTTTTACTCCCTCAAATGCTGTAACTTCTCATTTTTTTAAATCCAGGTTTATAGTCTATATTCTACTAGCTAGTGGGCCATAGGAAAAGGCATGGATAGTAGAAGACTTTTATTGATTTAAATGGAATTTAAGTGAGCCTTTGTTGCAATGGGCTCCACCTAGTTGAATTCCCATGGCTACTTCCTGAGACATGCAGGGAGGGGCTTCTGAATTCCTTGCCAATACCTAGCACTGACAAAATTTTCATGGCTCCACAGTTACTGTATCCAGTCAGAAGGTTCTCAATGTCATTTCTCTACATAAAAGAATCTACCTGTACTCCAATTCCTCCCAACTCCTTTTAGGAAGTTATCTCCTTTTATGGTTAGCCCAGCAGCCAGGGACATATTCCCTATCTAACTCCCTTTATCTGTTTGCTAAGTTTCATAATGATAGGCACATTATTAGGCATAACCACCTTATGTCAGCATGTCCTTTAAGAATGATATCTCTCCCTTTGTTACGGCATCTTCTCCCTGATTAATTATGAATTCCACCAGGATGTTTAGTCCAAGTCTTTCCCCTTGTTATTAGCTAAACTCACCCTTTTGGAAATTGGCTCACTGTCAGCAGCATGCTAAAAAAAAATCTCTGTCATTTGCTATCGAGGAAGTTAAAGCCTACAAATTCTTTTGGGCAACTCACAACACCAGCCCAAGACCTCAACATGTTTTTGGAGTCCAAATTTCTTCTCCCTAATATTTGGTGGACCACAGAAAGAGCATGAAAGTTCATAGGTTTTTGTTTGTTTGTTTGTTTGGTTTTGGTTTTGGGTGTCCAGTATTTTTGCACCCCTCTACCCATCACTTTCTCACTTAAATCCAATTCACTTGCATGTCATGGTATCATCTCTCTGAGGTTATGGTTGTCTTTGAGAAAGAAGGACTAAAAACAGTAGTACTCATCAATGTATTGCTAATAGAATCGGAAAAAAAATTACCATGCTGATTGATTTCAATATAATCTATGCTACCTAATATCACCAGGATTTTCATAGCAGCATTACAATTTTTTTATATTTTCTTAATAGACACTAGGGCTATTCCAAAGTATTTTTAAGTCTCTAAACAACCCCTTCTCCACCCTATCAACTGAGGAACGGACATCATAGTCATGAAAAAATAATAATAATAATGAAACTATTCACAAACCCCTCTATTCTTCCCTCTTCTGCATTTCACTTCATTCAGATACCTCCCCTATTGCCTTCTATCTCATACAGAGGTGACAATTCTTGCCAATAAACCTTTCTATATGAATCCTTAATTACACCCCCTTTTATATTCTCCAACAGATTGTACCGCTATCATTTCCACTCATCCCTAAAGTTTCTTTCATTTCCTACCTACTGGATCATTGCCTGATGTCTACAAATAAACTTATGCCTTCCCCATCCATTCATACACACACACACACACACACACACACACACACACACACACACAAAACATCATGTGACTTCTCCATTTCTAATAGGTAGCATCCAGAATTTTTTACTAAGCTTGGCTAAAGTTCTAAAGTTTATTCATACTGCTTCCACTTTCTCTTTTAACATTTGCTTCAAAATTCACTGCTTCTTGGTTTTCAACTTCATCATTCATGTGAAATTTTCCCCTTCAAAGTTGTCAGTGATTACTTGATTGTCACATCTAATGATCTTTTCTCAGTTCTCATTTTTCTTAATCACTCTATAGAGTTTTATACTGCTGAGCTCCTCTATATTTTTTCTTCTCTGGGTTTTTATGTCAAGAGTTTTCCTAGTTCTCCTCCTGCTTATCTAACATTCCTTTTTACTCCCTTTTGCTAGATCTTATTTATCTTGTGAATACTAAACATGAGTGTTATTCTGGAAGATTCTGTCCTGAGTTCTATTCACTTCCCCATTTATATAATGTTTTAATAACCTCATTAGTTCCTATGAGATGCTTCCTGAATGTATGTATCTAGACCTAATCTGTCTTCTGAGTTCTAGTCCTGCATCATGAACTACCTTCTGAACATCTCAAACCACATGTTCGAATCTTCCCACAAACATCTCAAAATCAAAATATCCACAATAAAAGCCATTATCTTTCCCTCCAAAATGTTTCCTTTCCCCAAATATTCAATTACTATTGAGGGGATCTTTTTTATTTCAGTTATCTATATCCACAACATCAATATCATTCCCAAGTCTTTACTCACCCTACATGTATAATCTACTGTCAAATTATGTAATTTATGCATTATGATTCTTGTATTTGTTCTCTTTTCACAGAGAAACCACCTTAGTATAGGCATTCAATGCATTTCCCCTGGACTATTTCAATAATTGTCTAATTGATTTTCATGCCACAAAAATCTCTCTCTCTTCCAGTATAGCCTCCATTAGGTTTCCAAAGTGATATTTTTCAAGTGTAGCTTAAACCATATCACTCTCCTTCACAAGAAACCCCAGTGGTTCTCTATTACCTTTGGAATCAAATATAAACACATTTGAACTTTAATGTCTAGCATATAAATATGAATACATATGAATTTTATAGCTATCTCATGTGTGTGTATATATATATATATGTGTATGTGTGAATATGTGTGTATGTATATCAATATATGTATGTATATATGTATATACACATATATATGTATGTATATATAAAACATCTGCTTCCAACCTAATTTTTGAGTATTTTTTTTGCCTTACTCCCCTTTCATACATTCTACAATTCAACTATTCTGACCTACTTACTGTTCCTCACATAAGACATTCTTTCTCTCTGTGTGATTTTGTCCTCTCTGTTCTATTGTCTGCTTCTTAGCTTCCATTTTCCCTTCAAGATCCAGCTCAAATCTTGCCTTCTACATGAGGTTTTTCCTGATTACTTGATATAAGACCTTCCCGCTGAGGTTAATTTCCATGTCCTCTGTATATAACTTGGATGTACATATTTATCTATATGTTGTATGTTACAAATAAAATACAAACTCCTTGAGAATAGGAAGAGTAACCTATCTTTATATTTATAATGATTGATAAAGGGACTGGCATATAATATGCACTATATATTTGCTGATTTTTTAAAAATTGAAAAATGAATATAAAAATGTGTAAATGAATGAAGTGATTCCAAGAGGGAAAAGCTATAGGAGAATGAGCAAGGACATCATGGAAATACACAATGCTTTGATATAACCAAGAAATTCTGTGTAAAAAACAAGCTACATCCCAGATATTGGGGACCTCTTGTGCAAAGATCCAGAGGAACAGTTTGACTATAAAAAGATAAGCTTGCATGAGGGGCAGATCACACAGTATGAAGACTAGAGTTTAATGGAGAATTATGTGGGACACAAACAGATAAGGTCTGTAGTTTGACATAAAATATGCAATATGACATGAGATACAAGGTTGTATTACTCAGTGACCCATTAAACATTTACTCTAGTATGCATGTAAATGGGCATTAGAGTCCAAGGGTTTTAACTCCTCATTTTTTCAACTGGTTTTCTACTGTGGCACAGTTACCTCTTCCATATCCAATTTCTTAAAATCCTAAGCTGGGATAATATTTCTTGAAACTGCTGTGATTTTTCTAATGGCCACACTCTGACTTCTCATCTTGGCAGTCAGGCTTCAAGTAATGGCTCACAGAAATTTTATAATCACAGAAGATTTGTCTCCTTTTTTTCCCCCAAATATAAGGCACAATTTAAGAAGCTGGAGCCAAAAACTTTATACTAATTAGTCCCTTAGTCCATTTGTGCACATGGAACATGGGTTACAAACTTGTTCCTCTGCAGTTATTTCTACTCACAGGTCAGGATCCACGTATTTATGAATTTTCTACTTTTAAAGAAATTAATAATGAGCCATCAGGAGCTACAACACAAAATTGGTATATCTCTGAAATACAAATATCTCTCTCTTTCTTTCTTCTTCTTCTATGGCTTTAAAAATATGTAATATGAAATAGATAGATATGATAGATAAGAGATCAGATACATAGAGGGATACATGGCTAGATATTGATATCTATATATAGATGTCTGTATACACATACACCCATATATACACATATGTATATATGTATATGTATATATATATATATATATATATATACACATTTAAATAAACTTGGACTTAATTTGATGTAGGCTTTCCCCCATCAATATATTTGAAAATGCATTCAAATTTCTTATCCTGTTATTTTGGTTGACCAATTTTATTTGAATATTTGTATATCAACATAGGTTGATCTTGATACAGTTGTATGTTTTTAGCTATAAAAAGTATTATTTGGAGGAAGTTACTATACATAAGGATTCTTACTTCCACTTGGATCTGGAGTAAAATATACTCCACAATATGGATCAATGCCTTTGATAAGGATATTTCTTTTTCTTCAATATCTTGTTTGATATTGATGAACAGAGGGTCTCACTGAAAAATTTTAACATTTGCAGATAAGACATATATTAAGAGATGAACTTTTAAGAACTGAATTTTGGTCTACCAAATTAAATTCTTTCAGAGGGTTAATTAATATGTCCTAAGCATAGAAAACCCATTTTATTACTTTAATATTGTGTTTTAACAAAATAATTATTTGTAAAAATAAATCTCTTCCTTTTTATAATTTTACCAACATCATCAATACATCTATAAATTATTGAATAAAGAGTTTAGATGGATGGAAAAGTGAACATAAGAGTTGGCAGTTATCAATGCTCTCAAATACTGTTATGGGGTAATCTTAAACCATTTTTGACCATTCTTCTGGCATCTTTGCCTCCCTTGCCATGGGAAATTGAGATCTAAGAATTTCTTTTTTGCAGGTAGAAACATTTTTTAAATTAGTGATTCCAACTACTTATGATATTAAACTTGAGAATACAAACAGGGCTTTAGGATGGTGGAAATCCTTTTGCCTAGTTGGATTAATAAAAACACAGTCACATGGATAAGTGAAAAGGCACTGAAAGAATAATGGGGATCTAGATGGAACACATTATAGTATCCTTTGCTGTGAACAAAAAAGATAGAGAGAAGCTATAGTAGGCTCATGGAATTTGAAATTAACATTTAAAGATTAGTAGGTTAAAGTGGTAAACCATATAACTTGACATATACTCAAATCCAGGCCTTGATGCTTTTGTTTCCCTCCTCTTCCGTGGAATTGGAGGTAAGAGCCTAAGTTCTTACCATTTATTGCCTTATTATTTACTTCATATTTCCCTTTTGAGTGGTAAAAGGAGAAACAAAAAGGAAACAAATTTTTTTGCTATTTTAAGAATAGCCTGATTTGGGGAACTAAATGTATAGTTCCATTTTGAAGTCATTTAAACTGATTACAATACTGTAAGCCATATATGTGGACAATGTGTATTATATGTGTGTTCCCATGGACACACTTCACTGTGAGACACATTCTTCACTATGAGCCAGTCCCATGGCTCCAATTTACTGTTGTTCTACCTACAGAAATTAAAATAAACCTGGAAAAATAGAGGGGTCTCCAAAGATGTCAATTCAATCCTCTCTCAAATATGGCATAGGCAGAAATCAACCATTAAAGAATAGAAGCTCCTGATGCAGCGACTATTCCTGTAGAACATTACATGCACTAGAAGTCTGATGTATTGGTTCATTTTGCTGAACTACTTTTTCTTAAGAGCTGGCTTTGTAGGTAAAGAAGGGGGAGAAACATATTTGGAAAAAAATAAGATGTAAAACATGATATAATAATTATTTTAATATAAAAAACTTCTGAGTGAGAAAGTATCTCTTAGTTTACAAGAACTGAATTAAAAACTGTAGAATACATAAAATATTTGTATGTCTATCTGCCAAGACAGATCCAAAACTATATGAACACGATGTCAAAAGACTTTACAATACAATACAATACAAAAAAAATGAAAATTCTACCTAAATTACTTAATTATTGAATACCATAATATCAAACTATCAAAAATTATAAAACTATAAGACAGTTAGGAAAAAATTCAATTGAAAAAATAAAAGGTCAAGAACTTCAAGGCAATTAATGGGGGAAATGTGAAGAAAGATGGTTTAACCATACCAGATCTCAAACTAAAGTCATCAGAACTATCTGCTACTGGTGAAGAAATAGAGCAGTGAATCAATGGAGCATATTAGGTACTCAAGGCTCAGTAGTAAATGGCCATAGTAATCTAGTGTTTGATAAACTGAAAAAAAAAAAAAAACAGTATGGGGAACAAATAAATCAGTATTTTTCCCCCAAAAGTGATGGGAAAACTGGAAAGCAGTATGGCAAAAATTAGATCTAAACAAATGATGACACAAGGAGATTGAGAGGCCATTGTGTTGTCTGACCTCTCTCCTCTTCCTTCTGCCTCCAGTTTATCTCATTCCTGGTCCACAAGACCTGAGTTAGCAAAGGCTGTTTTGCAACTTTTTCAGATGTTTTGATCCACAGCTATGGAGGCTCTTGAAGAATTGACCTGCCCCTTAACACTCCTCCTTTTTTATACCTTACTCTCTACTATTTCTCTTCCCCCTTTTATTTAGCCCACCTCTTCCCTTTTCACCTTTCCCCTTCCACTTTTCTATAAGCTCAGATAAGTTTCTCTGTGAAGCCAAATATGTCTAATATTTTCCCTTTGAGCCAAATCTGATGAGAACAATGTTCACACAATGTTCATCTCCTTCCCTTTTTTCTCTCAGATATAATAGGTTTCCTCCACTTTCCCTCTTTTCTGGTACAATCCCCTTTCCTCCCCTACTTTCTTTTTTATATTATAAAAGTAGAATCAAAGTATATATATATATATATATATATATATATATACATATATACACACACACACTCTCTCTATATATATATACTCATAACAGAAATACATTTTTCAAGAGTTTTTTTTTTTTTTTTTTTTTTTTTTTTTTTTTTACCTTTTATGCCTCTCTTGAGTTCTAAATTTGGAGGTCAAATTTTTTGTTAAACTCTGATCTTTTCATCAGAAATTAATGGAACTCACCTGTTTCATAGAATGTCCATTTTCTTCCATGAAAGAAAATGCTCAGTTTAAATGAGTAATTTATTCTTGGCTGCATTCCACGTTCCTTTGCCTTTTAAAATATCATATTCCAGGCTCTTCAATCTTTTAAGGTGGAAGATGCAAGCTCCTCTGTAATCCTTATTGTGGCTCCTCGATTTTTGAATTGTTCTCTCTCCCGTCCCTCCACCACCACCACCCTCCCAATTTGTTGTAATATTTTATTGTCCTTTGTCTGAATTTTCTGAAATTTAGCCACAATATTTTTGGGAGTTTTAATTTTGGTGTCTCTTTCAGGAAGTGTTTGGTGAATTCTTTCAATGTCTACTGTGCCTTATGATTCTAGGACATCAGGACAGTTTCTTTGATGATTTCCTGAAAAATAGTGTCTGGCTTTTTTTTTAATCATGCTTTTTAGAAAGTTTAATAATCCATAGATTGTTTCTCCTAGTTCTATTTTCCAGGTTACTTATTTTCCCAAATAGGTATTTAACAATTTTTTTTCTTTTTTTTTTTCATTTTGCCTTACTGATTCTTGATGTCTCATTGAGTCATTCATTTCCATTTGTTCATTTCTGATTTTTAGTGAATTATTTTCTTCATTTTTTTTGCTTCTTTTTGTATTTGTCCAATTGAAATTTAAAATTAAATGTTGTATTCAATGGATTTTTTTTTCCATTTCACAAATTTTTTTAAAGGAATTGTTTTCCTTTTCCACTTCTCAAATTCTGTTTTTCAGGAAGTTGTTTTCTTTTCCCATTTTGTCAACTCTATTTTTTAAGGAGTTATATGCTTTCATTTCATTATGGAAAGCATAATGAAATTCTATTTCATTTTGCTAATGATTTTTTATTCTATTACAAAATAGTTTTGTAATGATTTTTCTTCAGATAATTTTTTGTGTTTTTCTATTCTTTTCCAAACCCTCTCGTAAAGTTCTCATTTCCATACCCAATTTTCTTCCATATCTCTTTTGAGATCTTTTATAATTTCTTTTAGGAGAGCCTTGTGTGATGGGACCAATTTATATCACCCTTTGGTACTTCATCTGTAGATGATCTGCTTTTAGTCTCCTCGGGGTTTGAAATCTGTTCTTCTCTTTCACTATAAACACTAGAAAGGTTTTTTTTTTCTTTTTTACTCATTTTTTTAAGAAAAAATTGAGATCTGCTTTTAGGATAAAGGAGATTGTCCAAGCTTTCTCTACTTGTGGCAGCAGCTGTACTGAGTCTGTGATGATTCACTCTGGTGCTGGGTGTGTGTGGCCAGGTCTCATGAAATTTTGGCATTTCAGGGTTTACTATTTACCTTTTGTGTTTGTGTTGGATGTTTTATAATTTCTCTGTTGATCTACTGGTTTGCAACCAGGACAGAGTAATCAATACTGCTGTAGATTCCTTCCTATAGACACTTTGGTGCCCACAGCATCTCAGGTCTGCATTGTTAGCACTGGTATCTATGGTCAGCCTGCTTGTTCTTGGTCCATTTCCCTTCATTCTTGATTGAAACAGAACTTTTCTGGTGATCTTTGAAATTATCTTCTGTTGGTAATTTGTTACACTCCCGATATTTGTGGGTTCTGCCAGTCCAAAACTAATTACAAGCTGGATTTTGTAATTAGTATGAGGGTCATTGGAGAAGTTCAGAAAGAAACATGTATCCTCTCAACCATCTTGACCCTACCCCAGAACTCAATTTTAAAATGAATTTTAAAATTAATTTGGTGAAAAATATATTATTTTTAAAATGCAAGATTAGCAAACTATGTTAGCAAACAGTGAGATCCAATTTAAATAATTGGAGAACTATTAATTGCTCATGGATAGGAAAAGACAATGTAATAAAAACAGCAATTTCATCTAAATTAATGTATTTATCTTGTGCCACACTAATGAATCTACTATAAAACATCTTGTAGAGTTAGAATAAATAATATCAAAATTCATTTTAAAGAACAAAAATTTTTCCATGTATCAATATGAAGAAAAGTATACTAGCAGTACCAAATATCAAACTGTATTACAAAGTGATAATCATTAAAATAATTTGGTACTAAAAAATAGAGTGATACAATAATGGAATAGATTAGATCTGGGGTGTAAGATGTGTTCAGAGAAGACTAATACTTTTGGTGTGAAGGCTGCTGCATACTTTACAAAGTTGCTTTGCATCTTTGGTGTCTATCTGATCCATCTAGAGTAAAAGCTATAAACAATGAATAATTTCCCAATTGATAATGGGCCAAAGGATTTGAACAGGCAATTTTTAGAAGAAATTAAGCTGTTTATAGTCACGTGGGGGGAAAAAAGCTCTAAATCATTACTAATTAATGAAAAATAAATTAAAATTCTTTTGAAGTTCTACTTTATACCTATCAGATTGGTTAATGTTAAGGATCATGCCTAGGTAAAAGGGCAAGTCAATTCTCTGAGAGCCTCCACAGCTGTGAATCATAACAACTAAAGGAGTTGCAAAGCAGCCTTTACTGACATAGGTGTTGCTTGTGGGCTTGTGGACTGGAAATGAAATAAATTGGAGGCAGAGGGAAGGAGAGAGAAATCAGACAATGCAGTAGCCTCTCAGTGGAGAGGTCAGAGAACAGCAACTGCCTTTCAGTCTCCTTGTATCATCATCATCTGATCACATGAAGAGATTCATTTTACAGGTCTGAGTTAGACCTCTAGCAGCTACTGGCAGAGGCTCTCGTACCACAACAGGTCAATATGACAGAAAATGGAAATGAAAAATGCTGAAGGTGAGGTAGAAAAATTGTGACATGAATGCTCTGTTGGTGAAGTTGTGAACTAATTCAAACATTCTTCAGAGCAATTTGAAACTATTCCTAAGCTATTCCCATAGAGCTTTAAATCTTTGATCCAGCAATACCACTACTAGAACTGTCTCCCAAAGAGATTTTATTTTCAAGGAGCTATATGTATAAAAATAATTCAATTTTTTGCCATGATGAAAAGTTTCTAAATTTTCTTTTCATGGTGGCAAAGAATTGGAAATTAAAGAGATACTCATCAATTGAGAAATGGCTGAACATATTGTGATATATGATTGTTATGGAAATCAATCGTGATATGCTACAAAATTATAAGATAACTGATTTCAGAAAAATCTAGAAAGACTAATGCAAAATGAAAAGTGAAGTGAACAGAATCAGGAGGATATTATACACAGTAACCAAATTATTTTATGATGATCAACTTATGATGATTATTTTATGATGTCTTAGCTACTCTTAAGAATGCAATGATAAAAGCCAATTACAAGGCCCTTATATTAAATACACTATCTACATGCAGAGAATGACTTGAAGATCTATGTATGGCAGATGTCTTACATACACACATACACATGTACACATATGTTTGTGTATATATATATTCTCTGTGTGTGTATATATGTATACATATATACATATATTTATATATAACATGCAGATATATACTTTATTTCTTGGTTTGGCTTGTGTTTTTAATAACACGGCTAATATGGATATAGATTTTGTATGGCTAAACATGTATTTTGTCTTCTTGGGGAGGTAGTTAAGAAGAAAATTAGAAACTCAGAATTTTCAAAAATGAAAGCTAAGTAGATATTTTTACATATACTTTAAAAATGAAATATTGAAATAAAATAAATAGATGAATGTTGGAGGGAATGCGGGAAAACTGGGACACTAATGCATTGTTGGTGGAGTTGTGAATGAATCCAACCATTCTGGAGAGCAATCTGGAATTATGCCCAAAAAATTATCAAATTGTGCATACCCTTTGATCCAGCAGTGTTTCTATTGGGCTTATATCCCAAAGAAATACTAAAGAAGGGAAAGGGACCTGTATGTGCCAAAATGTTTGTAGCAGCCCTATTTGTAGTGGCTAGAAACTGGAAAATGAATGGATGCCCATCAATTGGAGAATGGCTGGGTAAATTGTGGTATATGAATGTTATGGAATATTATTGTTCTGTAAGAAATGACCATGAATACAGAGAGGACTGGCAAGACTTACATGAACTGATGCTAAGTGAAATGAGCAGAACCAGGAGATCATTATACACTTCGACAATGATATTGTATGAGGACATATTTTGATGGAAGTGGATTTCTTTGACAAAGAGACCTAACTAAGTTTCAATTGATAAATGACGGACAAAAGCAGCTACACCCAAAGAACGAACACTGGGAAACGAATGTGAACTATCTGCATTTTTGTTTTTCTTCCCGGGTTATTTATACCTTCTGAATCCAATTCTCCCTATGCAACAAGAGAACTGTTCGGTTCTGCAAACATATATTGTATCTAGGATATACTGCAACATATCCAACATATAAAGGACTGCTTGCCATCTAGGGGTGGGGGTGGAGGGAGGGAGAGGAAAAAAAATCGGAAAAGAAACGAGTGCAAGGGATAATGTTGTCAATATAAAGTAATCATTAAATAAAAATTAAAAAAAAAAGAAATAAAATAAATATATTGGGGAAGAAAGGGGTAGAGCTAGAGCTAATATTCAGTAATCTCCTTCTGTAATCCCTGATTTATGATACAAATATGATTTATCTTTGGACAATATAGTTCAGTTCGATCTCACACAAAGCTTTCTACAGACTTGTTTTTGTTTCTACTTTTTGGGGGATTTCTGTTTTATAAGGCAATCCTAGTAGTTTTCAGTCATTCTTCCTCAGATTTTAGAAGGGAATTTAAGCCATGATCTTGACTATAAGAAGGGCAACTGTTTCCTGAGAAGCATATTTCTGGATTCTTTTGGACTTTTCATTGTGACAACTATTTTACATTGGTTTAAAAATTGTAGGAAATGGTTATAAAGTTAACAATTTTAAAAAAATTAACATTTTCTTCTACTTCCCATTTACCAATGTTGATAGCACATCTGAATATAGCTAATTATAACTGTTGAAGTTATCCAGAGACCTTTCTTATCATCACTTTCCACTAATTTGATGATAACTTTCAAACTATTTTCCTCTAATGATTGATAGCAGTTAGCCAGTTTTATATATTCTTCATAGCACTGTCCAATTAATTTCCATATAATTTAATTTTTACAATTGTGATTTTGTTTAATTTTTACCATGTCTAATACCATCTAATTTTATTCTGGAAGAAAATTTTAATGATATCTAAATATTAGGTTTGTAAATAGACTAGTAATTCTTTTATTTCTTTAGTTCATCCTCTATTTCCCCACACTATTTTTTCCATTATCCTCTGTCCCTAACTTCACATGAAAAGCACAGCATATCAAAGTCCATTTTCAACTGGTTTGAATGATCTTGTGAAGTTCTTATAAAACAGATTTATATCAATAGTTTTCTTTTTGTTTCTGCTTCTTATGGATACTGAAAGATAATATGATTGATTCTCAAGAATGATGCTTCTTCTTCCTTTTGAACAGGGGATGAAACAAAATATTCCAGTTTTTCAGCCTGTCAGTCATTTGCTTAACCATGGATACTCCTTTTGCATTTTAAATAAACAACAGCCTGCTACATCACTGGAAGAAGTGTATCATATCTATGTATACATTTTTGTTATGAAGCAGAAGATACACACAAGAATTACTGCCTTATTTGCCTTAAAAAGGAACATTTTTTTTAATTTATAGAATTATAGATTTAGCTCTGAAAAGGATCAATCTTAGTGATCATCTATTTCAATCACCTAATTTTACAATAAATTAAGGTTTTGCTAAGTATATGGCCTCATTTATACAAGTTATAGCTTCAGTACTAGAGTTTAAATACATTTCTTTTGACCTATATAATATGATAAGAAATGGACTTAGTTTGGATCCAAAAGACTTTTATTCAAAATCTGGCTCTGCATGTTATTCTACAATTTGACCTTATATATGACTTTTTTTTATTTTTTATGAATAATATAAAATAGAATAGGCCAGGTGATTTCCAAGACCCCCTCGACATCTAAGTTTAAGATAATTTTCCTCCAGGTTCACCACTGCAGTGAAGTGGTCACATTGTTGGCTTCCTGTATCCAAAGATTAAAAAACAAAACAAAACAAAAATAAACAAATGATTCAATTAATCATGTTACCTTTTCTCCACTTTACAATAAAATATAAGCTTCTCTGGTATTCAAAGCCCCTCATTATCTTTATTTACTTATATGTTACTTTTTTCAACATATAAATTCCTTGAGAACAAACTCTATATGATGTTTGTCTTTGTATCCACAATGTTCCTTAGCACAGTTCCCATTATATAGCAGGTTCTCAGTAAATGTTGAGTATGATTGATTAAAAACATTGAGTCTTCTAAAAATGGTCTAGAACAATAAGCCCCAAATACTTTAGCATACGTAAAATGTGATTAGATCATTTTCATGAAGACTATATATATAATCCTAAGTATATAACTATTCCTAATATTCCTAATAGTGAGACTGAACAACTCATAGGTTTCACTTCTGCTATTTAATGATTGTATGAACTTGAGAAAATAACTTCTCAATGCTCTAGCCAATTCTGAGGTTATACATTGCAAAAAAAGGAAAATAGGGAAATAAGAAATATATCTGTCTTATTAGATCTATGGATGAGGGAATAATTTATGACAAGGATAGATCAATACAGGAAATCATGGCTTTGTTTTATTTGAGGAGTTTACAAACATAAAACATGCCGATCTATTAAGAGGGATAAGAAATTTATTTTTAATACAAACCTCGAAATATTTGCATACAAATATAAAAAGCAAAAAAGGAAAGCAATCAATAATATTTCACCCAATCCTGACATGATGCCCAAAGAAAAGCTTTATGTTCTCAAACAAGGAATTTGCAAGAAGGATTGGATTTGAGGTTGATTGGCATTTAAGAGCTATGAAAGATAGCCTAGAATGGGTTTATTTAAGAATTTATCCAGGGATATGCTGTAGGCAATTTATTTTGATTTCTGGGAGCTGACTTACATTTTCACTGTGTAAATTCACACTTCAGAAATCTTCAAGGCTACAAATCAGGACTTGACTTACTATTTTGTTGATTGTCTAGATTTAAGAAAATTAGAGTGAAAAGAGTAATAATGCAGATAAAATGTAACCACATGAAGTGATTAGATTGTTAAATATTTATTATCATTCTCCTGCATACAATTGTAAAAGAAAAAAGATAAGCCTAGAGAAGAGCAGCAACTTTGGAGGAATTCAATTCTTCTATATTCAACAATCATTTCTGAAATGCTTAATAGATACAAAGAAGTAAGCCAAGCCAGAATAATTCTATTAGTATCATTAACTAAAGAATAATAGAAAATTATAGCAATGAATGGTTATAATGATTAGAGAATAATCCAGAATAGATTTAATAGTTATGTATAAATATTTCCACAAAATGTGATTTCTTTGTTCAAAGAATGTAGAGAGATAGATAGACAGACAGACAGACAGATAGATAGATTTGAAGTCATGAGAAGCAAGCTGTTGAAGTTCAGAGGTGTTGATTATACTTCATATAGGCCACTAGAGTCAATATTCCCAAGTGCAGATTGTACCACATTAATAAATGTAATTGGGAAATACTTAACTGAATAAATTGAAATATAATAAAACACAAATAATATTCCATTTTAGAACTAAGATAAGGTGAAGCCTTTGGGATCCTAATGGTATAATCAATGATCTATTTAAGCTTGACACCCAGTTGTTGTGTGATAGACACCTAACCTTAGAAGCAGGAACACAAGTCTCCAGCAGTTTCTATCATCAACCAAAACAAACTGGCCTCAAACCTGTGAGAGCAAGCTAGAGACTGGGGTGTCAGGAATCAAACAGAAGTTTAATTTCATGGTGAGGGAACCAGATTTCAAGCAAGGTTATACAAGCCTCATCTGTGCCTCTCTTACCTAATATTCATACCTATGGCTAAGCAGTGAGCCTCTATGGCTCTAACTATGAGGGATAACAGCAACAGCAACAAACAGACAAGTTTGACTCCTAACAGGACTTAAGGACTGAAACATAGGTCCTTGTCTGAGCTTGTCCAGTGTTTGTCTGAGCTCAGAGAATACTGGTGCTGGTCAAAGCATTTTAATAATTATGTGATTTTGCTAAAGGGCAAGATCCTCCAGAGGGTGAGCACAAAGGATTTATATTATGCTAAGCTCAGGGCACAGCTTGCTTGCTGGGTGTTAGCCCTGGAAAACAGGCTATCTAACATCATGACACTACAGCATTGCCAACACCAACCAAAACACAATGAACTGTGAACTTCAGTTATATATTTATATGAAAAACCACAGTCACATACAAAAAAAAAAAAAGATATATATCAAAAATTTTATTTTTAATAGATTTTTTTCAAAAAAAATTCAATAGTGAAATGTCGGGAGAGGGGAAGAATTATAATAGTAATAGTTCTCCCCCTAATTTTCTAAGTTATTTTTATTGTTGTTGTTTGCTAAAAGTAATAATACAAGGAAAGAAATGGAAAGTTTAAAAACACGTGCCAGTACAACAACAACAAAAAACCTTGAGAGATGAAAGTGTTGTTGGACTGCTGTGTCCCAGTTGAACTCCTTCTGTGAATCCATTGCCTCTGGGGCAGAGTCTGTAGCATTGAATGTGAATAGCTGCTGACTGGACCAAACAGCTGATTCACACATTTAAGATTATTCTCATTAAGCATCAACATTTTTTTCTCAAGGAAAAGAACTGTTCAAAGGCAGTGAAAACCTTGGGAAAAAAACTCCTCAGGTTGAAATATGCAAAAAAAGCTATGATCAAATCTGCAGAAAAATCAAAAGAAAAATCTTCCAAACAAATGCCTTTCATTTAGAGGATTCTCTAGAAAGTGCAGTCGCTCATATGACCTAATGCATTTCAAAAGCAGAAGGAATTTGAGGTGTCAGTCCTAAGGGGATTAAGCTACATTTTCTTTTTCTTTAAGTCAAGGGCTTCATCCAGACTAGTAAAACTGTAATGCCTCAGAGATTGCTGTTTGTTCCACTTCAATTGTCATTGTCACTTTGCAATCTGTGTTCTGCCTTTGTCTCTTTGCTCAAGTTCTCCCCTAATTACCACCTGCATTGTGTTCTGAACCTTGTAAATACTGCCATAAAGGCAACTATTGTTCTGCTTGTCCAGCTAACCAAATCAAGTTTGACTCTGCCAGAGACCAGCTAAATTTCCTGCTAGCTGGTGACAACCAAAAATAGATTGATAGTCTTGTCATCTTCAAAAATTCAGCTATACAAATGACAAGCTTTTATTCCTGGTGTTAAAGTGGAAAACAGATTGGGTAAAACAGCAAATCATAGACATAATTAATAACTTCACCCAAGAAAACGATAATAATGAGACATCATACCAAAATGTATGGGATGCAGCCAAAGCGGTAATAAGGGGAAATTTCATATCTCTAGAGGCCTATTTGTATAAAATAGAGAAAGAGAAGGTCAATGAATTGGGTTTGCAATTAAAAATGCTAGAAAAGGAACAAATTAAAAACCCCCAGTCAAACACTAAACTTGAAATTCTAAAAATAAAAGGTGAGATCAATAAAATTGAAAGTAAAAAAACTATTGAATTGATTAATAAAACTAAGAGTTGGTTCTATGAAAAAACCAACAAAATAGACAAACCCTTAGTAAATCTGATTAAAAAAAGGAAAGAGGAAAATCAAATTGTTAGTCTTAAAAATGAAAAGGGAGAACTCACCACTAACGAAGAGGAAATTAGAGCAATAATTAGGAGTTACTTTGCCCAACTTTATGCCAATAAATTCGACAACTTAAATGAAATAGAAAAATACCTCCAAAAATACAGCTTGCCCAAACTAACAGAGGAAGAAGTAAATATCCTAAACAGTCCCATCTCAGAAAAAGAAATAGAACAAACTATCAATCAACTCCCTAAGAAAAAATCCCCAGGACCAGATGGATTTACATGTGAATTCTACCAAACATTTAAAGAACAATTAACTCCAATGTTATATAAATTATTTGAAAAAATAGGGATTGAAGGAGTCCTACCAAACTCCTTTTATGACACAGATATGGTACTGATACCTAAACCAGGTAGGCTGAAAACAGAGAAAGAAAATTATAGACCAATCTCCCTAATGAATATTGATGCTAAAATCTTAAATAAAATATTAGCAAAAAGATTACAGAAAATTGTCACCAGGATAATACACTATGACCAAGTAGGATTTATACCAGGAATGCAGGGCTGGTTCAATATTAGGAAAACTATTAGCATAATTGACTATATCAATAACCAAACAAACAAAAACCACATGATCATCTCAATAGATGCAGAAAAAGCATTTGATAAAATCCAACATCCATTCCTAATAAAAACACTTGAGAGCATAGGAATAAATGGACTTTTCCTTAAAATAGTCAGGAGCATATATTTAAAACCATCAGTAAGCATCATATGCAATGGGGAAAAACTGGAACCCTTCCCAGTAAGATCTGGAGTGAAGCAAGGTTGCCCACTATCACCATTATTATTTAATATCGTATTAGAAACACTAGCCTCGGCAATAAGAGTCGAGAAAGATATAAAAGGAATTAGAGTAGGCAATGAGGAAACCAAACTATCACTCTTTGCAGATGATATGATGGTATACCTAGAGAACCCCAGAGATTCTACCAAAAAGCTATTGGAAATAATTCATAATTTTAGCAAAGTAGCTGGCTACAAAATAAATCCCCATAAATCCTCAGCATTTTTATACATCACCAACAAAACCCAACAGCAAGAGATACAAAGAGAAATTCCATTCAGAATAACTGTTGATACCATAAAATATTTGGGAATCTATCTACCAAAGGAAAGTCAGGAATTATATGAGCAAAATTATAAAAAAGTCTCCACACAAATAAAGTCAGACTTAAATAATTGGAAAAATATTAAGTGCTCTTGGATTGGCCGAGCGAACATAATAAAGATGACAAACTCCCTAAACTAATCTATTTATTTAGTGCTATACCAATCAGACTTCCAAGAAAATATTTTATTGATCTAGAAAAAATAACAACAAAATTCATATGGAACAATAAAAAGTCGAGAATCTCAAGGGAACTAATGAAAAAAAAATCAAATGAAGGTGGCCTAGCTGTACCTGATCTAAAATTATATTATAAAGCAGCAGTCACCAAAACCATTTGGTATTGGCTAAGAAATAGATTAGTGGATCAGTGGAAAAGGCTAGGCTCACAAGACAGAATAGTCAATTATAGCAATCTAGTGTTTGACAAACCCAAAGCCCCTAACTTCTGGGAAAAGAATTCAATATTTGATAAAAACTGCTGGGATAATTGGAAATTAGTATGGCAGAAATTAGGCATGGACCCACACTTAACACCATATACCAAGATAAGATCAAAATGGGTCTATGACCTAGGCATAAAGAATGAGACTATAAATAAATTAGAGGAACATAGAATAGTTTATCTCTCAGACTTGTGGAGGAGAAAGAAATTTGTGACCAAAGATGAACTAGAGACCATTACTGATCACAGAATAGAAAATTTCGATTACATCAAATTAAAAAGCCTTTGTACAAATAAAACTAATGCAAACAAGATTAGAAGGGAAGCAACAAACTGGGAAAACATTTTCACAGTTAAAGGTTCTGATAAAGGCCTCATTTCCAAAATATATAGAGAACTGACTCAAATTTATAAGAAATCAAGCCATTCTCCAATTGATAAATGGTCAAAGGATATGAACAGACAATTTTCAGAGGATGAGATTGAAACTATTACCACTCATATGAAAGAGTGTTCCAAATCATTATTGATCAGAGAAATGCAAATTAAGACAACTCTGAGATACCACTACACACCTGTCAGATTGGCTAAGATGATAGGAAAAAATAATGATGAATGTTGGAGGGGATGCGGGAAAACTGGGACACTAATGCATTGTTGGTGGAGTTGTGAACGAATCCAACCATTCTGGAGAGCAATCTGGAATTATGCCCAAAAAATTATCAAAATGTGCATATCCTTTGATCCAGCAGTGTTTCTATTGGGCTTATATCCCAAAGAAATACTAAAGAAGGGAAAGGGACCTGTATGTGCCAAAATGTTTGTAGCAGCCCTGTTTGTAGTGGCTAGAAACTGGAAAATGAATGGATGCCCATCAATTGGAGAATGGCTGGGTAAATTGTGGTATATGAATGTTATGGAATATTATTGTTCTGTAAGAAATGACCAGCAGGATGAATACAGAGAGGCTTGGAGAGACCTTCATGAACTGATGCTAAGTGAAATGAGCAGAACCAGGAGATCATTATACACTTCGACAACGATATTGTATGAGGACATATTTTGATGGAAGTGGATTTCTTTGACAAAGAGACCTGAGTTTCAATTGATAAATGACGGACAAAAGCAGCTACACCCAAAGAAAGAACACTGGGAAACGAATGTGAACTATCTGCATTTTTGTTTTTCTTCCCGGATTATTTATACCTTCTGAATCCAATTCTCCCTATGCAACAAGAGAACTGTTCGGTTCTGCAAACATATATTGTATCTAGGATATACTGCAACATATCCAACATATAAAGGACTGCTTGCCATCTAGGGGAGGGGGTGGAGGGAGGGAGGGGAAAAAAATCGGAACAGAAATGAGTGTCAATATAATGTAATTATTAAATAAAAAATTAAAAAAAAATAATAAAGTGGAAAACACCTCAACAATATTAGAATCCCCTTTGGGAGATGTAGTGAGTTTGGTGAAAGAATTCACACACTCAGTTTGTCTCTAAGTTAAAGGACAAAGATTTATTTCACAGCTTGACAGTGTGCTAATTTCAAGAGAATCTAACAGTCAGAATCAAGGAAATAATTTTGATGGCAATTGAAGCAGGCTAAAGTTCCAAGGGAATCTAGCAAAGGGAATTTAGCCAAGAGCTAGAAGCAAGAAGAGATTACATTGTTTGACATCCCGCTAAAGTTCCAAAAGAGTTTTAGCAAAGAGACAGAATCAAGGAGATAATCAAGAAGAATTTTAAACAAAGATTAGGTTGATAGTCTAATATTATAGTTTAGAGGTACAATTGGAGTGTGGTGGGGTGAGAGAGTTCCCATCATTGAGTTCTACAGCTTACTTGACTAACAGATTGTCCAGTATTGTCTGTGATATTCCTAAAGCAGGGTAGCCTTTGTATTTCTCAGATAGCCGCATTTTTTGTGGCACTCCCAATGGTGGGTAGCCTTAGAGTTTCTCAAGCCGTGCAACTTTCTCACACCTCATCACTGAGAAAATAGACTTCAAAAACAAGTTTAGTTTCTAAAGCCTGTTGTAGGAAGATTTAAGTCTGCTTCTTTGAATACCCCTATCTAGCAGGCACACAGGAAGTCAGACTGAGAATGAATAGCTGTGAATTCCCAGACTAGACTCCTCACCTTACAGTATGCATCTTCTTTGCTTTTCAATGAACAAAGAACATTTAGCTCCCTTAGGTAGCAGTACTTTTATAATACCAATCCTATTGAACAGGGTCCATCTGCCAAGGCCAGCTATTTCATTTCCTGATACTGTATACTTGCAAGCTCTATATTATCAAGTGTCACTTGTTTGATATATGAATATCAAGGTTGTGGATGAATTTTTAAAATTTGTTTTTCATTGTTAATACTATTCTAGCTAGGGGCATTTACTACTTTTCCTGAGATTTTTGCCAAAAATAAGTCTGAGGCCCGCAGCAGTGTTGATGAAGCTACTACATTGGGGCATCACAAGAAGATATTATAATGTGGATTTTTCCACATTTTTAAAGTAATAGTGTTCAAGGAAATGAAAATCTAAATACTGCAGTTGTGGTTATTCCTTCTTCAGAACTAATGTATTAAAGATTCACTACATACATTTTAGAAATCATGTATATTGCAAATCTTGAAGCTTTAAGTAACTACTTCTATCAAGAAATAAAACCAGGAAAGCATTGTCTTGTTGATAGAGATTTAAGAATAAAGACTGATGATTACATTTCCAAGAGGATTTAACAATAAAATTTGTATTTCCATTGATTTTTGAGTCATTTTTCTAAACTCAAACCAATTTTCTGGTAATCTTGTTGTTATTGTTATTATTACTTCTGAATAACTCGCATTCACCAACTGTTTTTTAAGTCCAAACCATAAGCACATCGAGGTATTTAGAAAGTCGATATAAAAGAATAGATAAGATCTTAGATCTTAATTGAAAAAGACCTCAAGATCTTGCCATGTTCAGATCTTGCCCCTGACATTCTCTTTTGGTTCTTTTCCTACTCTATCTGAAGGACATCTCCACCCATTTCTTTTGAGAGATTATCATTTGACATTGTCCCAATGATCTGATACTTCTCCATTCACACTCTGCAGAACTTTTGTCTCTTGCTTATAGGATTCAATTATCAGTCTGTGAAGCTTAGTCTTTGATCTATATATCTAGACATTGAAACCCAAAAGGAAGCTAGTAAAATAGTGAAAGATGATGAAACTCTAAATGAAACTTGTGGCTGAATGACTGAAGAAAAGGTAATAGGAGAGATTTTGTGGAGATGAAAGTGATTAAAAATGGCAAGTTAGTATATACATGAAATGAGTAAGAGTAAAGAGTCAAAAATTAGAAAAAATTAAAACTGAGTTGTTGGAAGAATGGTGGGGGAAAATAGGAGACTTAAAAAAAGTCAATAAGTTTGGGGGTAAATTTAAGAAGGATTTGGCATGACAATGAGAGGTGCTCAGAAGACATCTAGTTCTGACCTAAATCCATTCTTCTTCAACTATTACTATCTAAGACATCACTATCCTTTTAGATATCCAGGGTCATAGTCTTGGTATATTCCTCTGCTCCTCATTCTTGCCTTATTAATACTATTCATTACTAATTTTTTTCATTTTTATCTTCACAAAATCCCTAATATATCTTCTCTTCTTTCTATACAGACAACCACTAACTCATTTCAGTTACTCATTACATATTAACTATTTTATGAAAATAACTTCTGCCTCAAGCTTCTCCCCCTTTAATTCATACAAGCAACAAAAGTTATTCTCCTGAAGTGCAATTCTGATTTGTCATTTCCTTACCCAGTTTATTCCTACTTGCTATTACATTAAATAAAACATAATATACTATGACCAAGTAGGATTTATACCAGGAAGTCAGAGCTGGTTCAATATTAGGAAAAATATTAGCATCATTACTAATTGACTATATCAATAACCAAATTAACAAAAATCATGATCATGCAGAAAAAGCATTTGATAAAATCTGATATCCATTCCTATTAAAAACACTTGAAAATATAGGAATAAATGGTCTCTTCCTTAAAATAGTTGTAAGCATCATATATAATGGGCATAATCTGGAACCATTCCCAATAACATCAGGAGTGAAACAAGGTTGCCCACTATCACCATTACTACTCAATATTGTATTAATGAAATGCTAGCTTTAGTAATGCAAAAAAAAAAAAAAAATCAAATGAAGGTGGCCTAGCTGTACCTGATCTAAAACTATATTATAAAGCAGCAGTCACCAAAACTATTTGGCATTGGCTAAGAAATAGACCAGTTGCTCAGAGGAATAGGTTAGGTTCACAAGACAAATAGTCAATAACTATATCAATCTAGTGTTTGACAAAGCCAAAGATTCCAACTTTGGGGATAAGAATTCACTATTTGACAATAACTACTGGGAAAACTGGAAATCAGTATGGCAGAAACTAGGCATGGACCCACACTTAATACTTTACACCAAGATAAGATCAAAATGGGTTCATGATTTAGGCATAAAAAACAAGATTATAAATAAATTAGAAGAACATAGGATAGTTTACCTCTCAGACTTGTGGAGGAGGAAGGAATTTGTGACCAAAAAAGAACTAGAGATCATTATTGATCACAAAATAGAAAATTTTGATTATATCAAGTAAGCTTTTGTACAAACAAAACTAATGCAGACAAGATTAGAAGGGAAGCTGTTAGGATTCTTACAAGGTGCTAAGTAAGTGGAATTGAGGAGGCAGTGGTTAAATCTAGTTGAGCATTGACTTAATCCTACAACAAATAATGGTTTCCAAGTAATATAATGATTGGTGTATACTCAGTGTGGAACATATAAAGAGGAGCTGTCAGGGCCAGAAAAGGAGAAGCACACTAGAAGCTATTTGAGGCTGAGACAGATTCATTCCATCCTCTACCTTTGTGGAGGCTGGAGGCTGAAGAACAAACCTTTAGATTTGGAGACAGTTGGAGGAAATTAGAGGCAGAAGCTGGCAGAGACAAAGGACTAGAGGCAGGAATTCTCAGAACCAAGGAAAGAGAAAGCTCTCTAAGAAAGCTAATTGGACCCAAGGAAGGAGACAAGACTTGGAAAGAGACAATAAAGGATTTGGACTTTAAGTCCTGACTGCATTTGGGGTGATTACACTAAATTGAAACTAAGGCTGCCTCCAGAAGCCCCCCAAGAACCTGGTCCCAGGGAACATTATATTTTAGAGAAAAATATTATATTTTGGCATCCGAACGTGGGACAGACCCAATCCTGATTTCAGTCTCTGATCCTGATTTAAGTGGAAAAATCTCCTCGACCCAGAAATTATGGTGACTAGAACAAGGAAACTTTGTTAAAGAGCTAAAGTAGAATTTCAGCTGAAATGGGACAGATGTTTAGAAAACAGCCTTCTTTTCCAATTCAAGGAAAATGTGTAGAGAGCATTGTCAGACTCATGAAAAGCCAAGGTTTGATTATAATTTGGGAGCAGATCACTGAATTTTTAGAAACTGTACAGTACACATCTCTTTGGTTCTCTAAAGAAAAAGTATTGAATCTAGAGGAGTGGAAATTAGTAGGAGAGCAACTATGTCAATTCTACGATGATAATGGACCTGACTCAATTTCCAAAGACACATTTAATACATATAATTTAATACAACTGGCTTTAAGAAATTATGTAAGTTATAGAATAAGGAAAACAAAGAAAGAGCAGGAGGGGAAAATCTAAATAAACTAGGTGAAAAGGATGAAGAATCAGATAAGAATGGAGTTAAGTATAATTTTGAGTGCACTACTTCACAGTAAAAAAATTAGATCATTCCCCATACCCTGACCTATTTCCCTTAATTAACCCTTCATGGGTGGAGGGAGAAGGAGGAGGGGGAGAGGCAGTGACACAATCAGCACCACCTATGAAGCAGCCTATGACAAGATTACAAAAAGCATTGGTTAGCCAAAAAATGAAGGACAGGATATATCTGATTTAAAAATAAATGCATACCTGTGATTAAAGAGCTTGACTCTTCAGGTCAAAAAAGGAGAAGATACACTCCTTTTGATCTGGAAAAAGTTAAGGATTTGAAAAAGGGTAGCACTCTTTATGGGGCTACATTGTCTTTTGTTAAGATGTTACTAGAGAATTTGGCTTATGAAATCCTAACCCCCAATGTTTGGAAATCCATAGCAGAGACATATTTAGAACCTGGACAAAACTTGTTGTGGCTTTCAGAGTATCATGAATTATGTAGGATTCAAGCCCAATGAAATAGGTAAACTGGAGTTAACATACAAATCACCTTTGACCAACTAGCAGGTGAAGGTCAGTATGCAGAGAATTCAGCACAGATTAATTATCCCATAACAGTATATAAGCAAATTGCTATTGCTTCAATAAAAGCTTGGGGTTCCCTCCCAGGGAAAGATAAAGGTAAAGCCTTCACAAAAATAGAGCAAGGTCCCAATGAACTCTTTGCAGATTTTGTGGGACATCTGCAAACAGCTGCCACAAGAACCATAGGAGAAAATGCAGCAACAAGAATAATGATCAGGCAACTGGCTAAGGAAAATGCCAATGAGGTTGGCAGAAGAATCATATGGAGAATACACAAAGATGCTCCTTTAGAGGAGATCATAAGATGCTGTGCCACAGTGGGCACAAATGCTTATTATACCCTGACTATGATGAACATGGGAAGACAAGGTCCCTCTTGGCAAGAGACTTCTATACAAAATCGTCGATGTTTTCAGTGTGGAAAACTAGAATATCTGAGAGCCCAGTGTAAGTGTGGAGATAGAGTGAGAAGACAGGGTGAGAGAAGCCCTAAAACCCTATGTCCAAAATGCCACAAGGGCTTCCAGTAGGTCTCAGAATGTTGATTGATCCAGGGAAATAAGAGGCAGAGCCATTCCCAAGATATCATACAAAAGACAGGTGGGGCATGATGGCAGCTGAGTTTATACCCAGAAAGGTTTTAGAAGGGAAGGACTCTGATGTGATCTATCAGCCAAAAAGCAATCAGATGGTAAAAAGGTATTAAAATTGGGAAGAATACAGGCTTTTTAACCCAACAGAAGAGTGGTGTCCAGTGAGAGCATCTCCAATATAATAAGCAGCTCCAATGTAATTGCCAGGTGATGAGGAGAGATTGAGAAAGTGGTAAACAGAAGGGAATTAGATAAGTTAACTGCTTGGGAGAAAGGATTTGCTTGTATTCCTACACAGGGAGAAGGAAACAGATAGATGGCAACGCGTACTTGGAGAGAGACAGAAAAAGAGAAAAACCTCGAAACAAAGGAGAAGACCCAAGAACAAAATCTGCAGGAATCATTGGATTTCCTAACACAAGATGAGGGTTGCAGTACTTGAAAACCAGTAGGAATCACTGGATTCCTTGAGAGGAAAAATTGTTGATGAGACTATTGCAGGACTTCAAAATTTGCAGGAATTATTGGATCCCTGGCACATGAACTAATGGACAATAGGTTCCTTTTGGACTATTTCTAGGACTTTTGGACATGTATAATTCTGCATGTTGATTCATGCTATTTGTTACATCACTACTCACCTGTGTTACTATGTACTTATGCAATTTATATAATTATGTGTAATACCTCCCATATTGATGGATTTATGTATACCTGTTTTAAATGAGCCCTTTCAGAAACCCGCTAATTTGATTTGATTTTCCATTTCCTTTGGTGTTTTCATCGCCCTTCCTAAGACGTCAGGGAGGGCATGACCACCTCCTTTTTATAGTGTTTTCACTCCCTTTTTGAGTAGTCAGGGAAGACATGATCACCTTCTTTTGGGGGGTTCTCACCTCCTTGAGAAGTCAGGGAGATCATGATCACCCATGTTCTAAAAACAAAAGAAAGCAGGAGATGTTAGGATTCTCACAACATGCTAAGTAAGTGGAATTGAGGAGATAGAGGTTAAATCTAGTTTAGCATTGATTTAATCCTACAACAAATGATGGTTTCCTAGTGATATAATGATTGGTGTATATAATGACTGGTGATATAATGATTGGTTATATATGGAACACATAAAGAGGAGCTGTCAGGGCCAGAAAAGGAGAAGCATACTAGAAGTTTTCTGAGGCTGAGACAGATTCATTCCATATTCTACCTTTGTTGTGGCTGGAGGCTGAAGTACAAACCTTTGGATTTGGAAACATTTGGAGGAAGTTAAAGACAGAAGCTGGTAGAGGCAAAGGACTAGTGGCAGGAACTCTCAGAATCAAGGAGAGAGATAGGCCTCTAAAAAAGCTAATTGGGCCCAAGGAAGAGACAAGACTTGGAAAGAGACAATAAAGGATTTGGACTTTAACTCCTGGCTGCTTCCAGACACCCCCAAAGAAACCTGCTCCCAGGGAACATTATATTTTAGAGAAGAATATTATAAGAAGTAATAAAATGGGAAAACATTTTTACAGTTAAAGATTCTGATATAAGCCTCATTTCCAAAATATAGAGAATTGACTCTAATTTATAAGAAATCAAGCCCTTCTGTAGTTGATAAATAGTCAAAGGATATGAACAGACAATTTTCAGATGAAGAAATTGAAACTATTTCTACTCGTATGAAAGGGTGTTCCAAATCACTATTGATCAGAGAAATGCAAATTAAGACAACTCTGAGATACCACTACACACCTGTCAGATTGGCTAAGATGACAGGAAAAGAAAATGCTGAATGTTGGAGGGGATGCAGGGAAACTGGGACACTGATGCATTGTTGGTGGATTTGTGAATGGATCTAACCATTCTGGAGAGCGATTTGGAACTAAACTCAAAAAGTTATCAAATTGTGCATACCCTTTGATCCCGCAGTGTTAGTACTGGACTTTTATTCTAAAGAGATATTAAAGAAGGAACAGGGGCCTGCCTGTATGTGCAAAAATGTTTGTGGCAGCCCTTTTCATAGTGGCTAGAAATTGGAAATTGAATGGATGCTCATCGATTGGTGAATGGCTAGGTAAATTGTGGTATATGAATGTTATGGAATATTATTGTTTTGTAAGAAATGACCAGCAGGATGAATACAGAGAAGCTTGGAGAGACTTATATGAACCGATACTGAATGAAATGAGCAGAACCAGAAGATCATTAAACACTTCAACAACAATACTCTATGAGGATCAATTCTGATGGAAGTGGATATCTTTGGCAATGAGAAGATCCAATCCAGTTCCAATTGATCAGTGTTGAACAGAACCAGCTATACCCAGAGAAAGAACACTGGGAAATGAATGTGGATTGCTTGCGTTTTTGTTTTTCTTCCCAGGTTATTTTTACCTTTCTAAATCTGATTTTTCTTGTACAATAAGAGAACTATATGGATTTGCCACATATATTGTATTTAAGATATACTTTAACATATTTAACATGTATGAGACTGCCTGTCATCTAGGGGAGGGGTTAGAGGGAAGGAAGGGAACAATTGGAACAGAAGTGATTGCAAGAAACAATGTTGAAAAACTACCCATGCATATCAATAGCTGTCTATAAAAAAATAAAAAAAGCTGTAATAAAAAAAAAAGAATGGAATAACCTTTGTAATTTAAAGTTTGTTAAAATGATCTGGACATATCCTACTTTTTCAGTGTTTATCACAAATTATTCTCCTCCATTCACTCTACAATTAGATCAACTTATTGTTTCTCTCACAGAGTTCTCAATACTCTCCCTCTCTCTTTGTTTTGGCATTGGTTTTCTTCATTCCTGCAATTTTCTCTCATCATTTTTCTACCTCTTTTAATGGTTTGTTTCTTTAAGGAGTCATTTCAAATGCCACCTTCAACAGGATGACTTTGTCTTGATTGAGCAATAGGAATGTAAGTTTGCCCAGTCATACTGCATAGTCCCCACCAATGCTGTATTGCTCTTGGCCATGACCAGTTATTTCTCTTTTTTAATTTCTTTTGTTTTTTGCTTTTGTTTCTTTTTATTATTATTATACTTTTTAAGCTTTTTATTTAAGAACATATGCATGAGTAATTTTTCAACATTGACCCTTGCAAAACTTTCTGGTCCAAATTTTCCCCTTCTCTACTCCCTCCCTTAGATGGCAAGTAATTCAATACATGTTAAATATGCTGAAATATATGTTAAATCCAATAAATGTATCCATATTTATATAGTTATGTTTTTGCACAAAAAAAAAATTGGATCAAGAAGGAAAAAAAACTGAGAAAGAAAACAAAACGCAAGCTAACAACAAAAGAAAGAGTGAAAATTCAATGTTGTGGTCCATACTCAGTTCCCACACTCCTCTCTTTTGGTGTTGATGGTTCTCTTCAGCACAAAATCATTGGAACTGGACTGAATTATTTCATTGTTGGAAAGAGGAATGCCCATCAGAATTAATCATGATATAATCTTGTTGTGGCCTTATACAATGACCTCCTGGTTGTGCTCATGTCACTTAGCATCAAGTCATTTATGTCTCTCCAAGCCTCTGTAAAATCATCCTGCTGGTTGTTTCTTACAGAACAATAATATTCCATAACATTCATATTCCATAACTTATTCAGCCATTCTCCAATTGATGGGCACCCACTTAATTTCCAGTGTCTTGCCACTACTAAAAGGGCTGCCACAAACATTTTGCACATGTGGGTCCCTTTCCTTCCTTTAAGATTTCTTTGGATTGTAGGCCCAGTAGAAACATTGCTGGATCAAAAGGTATGCACAGTTCTATAACTTTTTGAACATAGTTCCAAATAAGCAACTACTTCTCAAAGAAGGTTGAGATACACAGGAATATCAGGTTGGAGCTCATGATGCTGAAGTTATATTCATAAGCAAGCAGGTGGTAGAGCAATTCCTGGGACAACTTCTACAGGAAAATGTGGCTGCTATATATAGTAATAATGGAAAGGACATTGAGCAGCAGGAACAGGAGCAGCAGGAGGAACTTCACTGAATTGGAGATAGGCTGGGATGGTTTATTTCTCCCAACTAGAAGTTCCCACTTACCCCTTTGAGGAATTGAATGAGAAGGGATGATTAGGTTACAGAATGAAATTGTGCTTATTATAAGAAAAAAATTTCATACTAGTAGTTTCTAACTAGTAGTTGGCCCTATGGAACCAATTAATGACAAATAACAAAATAGTACTGGTTATGTGTAAATGAACACATGTACAATAATATGGGATATTTATGTGTGTGTATGTGTGCATATATAGTCATGCACATATAAATATAGGAAATTTATATGTGTGTATATATGCTATTTTTCCTATTAAAATACTCATTTCTTTAGGTCAAAGAGTTTCAATTTTTTATTGCATTACTAGTGCTTAACACTATATCTGGCATGTAGTTAATGCTTATCATTGAACCAATTTAAGTATTTCCTCATGCATAAAATTGTAATGCTATAACTATAATACCAATGTCACATAGTTGTCATCTTCATATAGATCAAGTGAAATGATTAGTACAAAATTCTTTAAAAATATTAAATGTTATTCATATACCACTTGTCATTAGTCAATTTTGGGCTAGTGTGACTCAGTTGGAATGTCCACTGCTCCATATAATGTATATTTTTTCTCTATATCCCATAACCATTTTGGGCACCCTAATAATTACACAAATTGAGTCTAATTCCTTTGTTTTTATATTATATATATACATATATATGTACATATACACACATATGTATTATTGTTGTCATTGTTAAAATATTTTTTCAGTCATATTTTAAGCCTAGTGTCTCTGTGTAGGGTTTTCTTGGCAAAGATAATGAAGTGATTTGTCATTTCCTCCTCCAGTTCATTGTGCAGATGAGAAAATTGAGGGAAACAAGATCAAGTGACTTGCTCAGGATCACACATCTAGTACGTTTTCCGGGCCATATTTGAATTCAGAAAGCTGATTCTTCCTGATTCCAGGTCTGGCACTGTATCCACTGTGCAACCTAGTTGCCAATATCCCCATATACATCACATTAAATTGAAATATATCAAAGGAGGAAAACTAGTACTCTAATATGTAAATAAAATTGCCGTTGAAGTCCTTTATATATGCTTTAAAAATTTCCTTCTTTATAAATAAGTATTGAAATCTAGGACCATAAATTTAATGCTCAAAATAATTTTAAAGATTATTGAAGACAAACTCCTCATTTTACATACATAGAAACTCTGGACCAGTGAAGTTAAGTCATGTGTCTAAGATTGAACATGTTTTCCTTTGGTGGAGCTAGATTATCACTGGAGGAGGGGATGTAGGGAAGAATGTAGGCAGAACAAAGTTCAAAATCTTATTCATGCTTCTCTATCTAGTACAACCCTTGTGACTTCTGTAGAGTAAAGAAACATGATTAGAGTAAAATAAATCTAGTTACCTCACCACAGTTTTACTCATTTCCTTTCCCTTTTAGAAAGTAGATTCCTGGGAATAATTTGCATAGACTTGGGAGTATAATAAAAGCTAAGAGTTAAAATACATTTCTAAGTACAAGTTAGATAAAAGTTAAACTGAGCAAGTGTGAGGAGACAATAGAAGAGAATTTAGTTCTAAGTTCGTGATGGCCATTATCTTCTGGTAGAATAAAGCTAAGTGGAGGTTGCTGATAAGAGGCCTGGAAACTCTGGCTGAAATAGCAATATCCTTCTCCTGCTGGGTACAATATTATTAACTATAGAATCCCCAGAGCATGATGGGAAGAATATTAGATAGCCCTAAAAATATCTGGATAGCTAAAGACCAAGAACAAAAGAGAAGTGAGACCTAGGGGAAAAGGGACAACAAAGTGCAGAAACTAGGCATAATCAGAATACATTGGCAGCTCTGTAATATCAAAGGAGAATGTTGATGCTGTATATATGTACCTTGATCTCATATTTCTTGTGTGCATTTCCCTCAAGTGATCACTATCAATGTCCATTTTTCCCATTGTGCATATATAGAGATTTTAGATAGCATTCTCATTGATAGAATTTACTTTTATTATTTTTTTCTTATTAAATGTCTTTATTTTGAACAATTTGCCTTGTGGCTAATAAATACATCAATGGAGGCTCATGAAATAAAATTTAAAGAGAATTTAAAACTTTTAGAAACAGAAGCAGATTTCTCTGAATACATAGTTGAGGAGGAAGGACCAGGCTCTCTATATTACATACAAAAAGTTATAGGAAGCTATCTAAAGTTGATATTATCATTCAATAATAGCACTGATTTATAGTCAAAATGTGCAATTAAACAGAAGCAGGTTGATCAGCTTCCACATACCTTCTATACTTAAACCCTGAAATTTACATTAGGATGAGTAATGATTAGGAATAAACCTTGATCAAAAGCAAGCCATGCATGCAGTAGGGATGAGGGCTGCTAGTAGAGTAAATATCAGCATACGATATCAAGCTGGAATACTGTTTAAAGGAGCTTGTATTCAGAGGAAAAGAAAGTGGAGGAATCCTACAGAAGGATCACAGTAGTGTCAGAAATTTACCAGGAGGGGCTGGGAAACCTCAGAAATTTATCTAGCTGATGTCTCCCCAACACCTTGGCTTGAGATACGAAACAAGAACCCTTGAACAAACCTAGGGGCTCAGCCTCCAGAGGTTAAAGTAAGCAGAATGAGACCAATAAGGGCTAAAACCCAATTGAAATCTTAACTGGAGAGTAGAACCTAGGTTTGGCACAAAGCTCTGGCCTGAAACTAAAGACTAAAGCTGTAGAAATCAGTAAATCAAAGTAGATCCCAACCATTGTGTCTATGAATGTGCACATAAGAACACACACTTGCATACATATACACAGAAGCATACACACACACACACACACACACATATATATGTGCATATGCTTCTGCTTCTGTGTACATTTATTTCCCGTAGAAATTTACATATGTTTAGTATTCAGAGGCTTCAAAATGTCTAGCATAGAAGAGAATAACTCCAAAACAACAAAATAAGTTTCTAACAAAGACTGAAATGAAGAATTTTCCAGTTATATTAAAGGACTATATGAAATATTAAAATAAATGAATAAGAGATTAAAATTAAATAAAATCTCTGAAGGAAAGATTTGAAACAAGAAGAAAAACTAGTAAATCATTTTCAAGTAATGAACTACCATAAAAGTAAAAATACAATAAACAGAAATCAATAATTGTGAGAGAGTAAGAAATATTGGAACAAAATAAATAATATTATAAATGAAAGGAAATATATGATATCTATCTGACTTTAAAACACTATGTAGAAAGCAGATCAAAGAAGAATATGAATTTTTTTTTTGGATTTTCTAAAAATTATAACCAAAAATGTTGAAGGACATTGGGCCTGAAATCCAAAGGAAATGTGTTCAAATCTAGCCTTAGACCTTTTGTTGTGACTCCAGACGAGTCACTTAACTTCTATTTGCCTCAATTTTCTCATATGTAAAATAAGGTTAATAGTAGCAGCTATTTCTCAGGATTGTTATTAGAATCAAATGAGATAATAGTTGCAAACCAAATAAATAAGAAAAGTTCTTAGCAAGGGGTGTGGCACATAATAATCTCTATAAAAATATTAGCTATTTGATCTATTAAAACTGAAGGAAAGGATTAAAAAGGGTTAAAAGGAAAACATTAAAATAATCCAAGACCACCTCCTGAAAGAATCCCAAAAAGAAAATTTTCAGAAATGATATAGTCATAATAATTTTGTAAAAAGAAAAAATAATATTGCAAGAATCAAGAAAGTAGTTCCTGTTCCAAGGAACCATAGCCACAATCACATAATACTAGGCACATAATATATAATATTAAAAAAAATCTTGCACTACTATATTTCCAACGTAAGAGACATTGGTTTACACATATGACTTACTTTGCAGAATTTGTGTACTATTAAGAGGGAAAAGGAGATTTTTAATCATCCAAATATATATATATATATATATATATAGCAGCTAGATGATGCTGTGAGTAGAGAGCCAGTCCTGGAGTCAGAAAGACCTCCATTCTAATATGGCCTCATATATTTACCTATGCAAGTCACTTAATCCTGTTTAGCTCAGTTTCTTCTTCTGTAAAATGAGCTGGAAAAAAAATTACAAACCATTCCAGTATCTTTGTCAAAAGAAAAAAAAATTACAAAGAAATGGACATGATTGAAAAACTAATGAATAACAAAAATGGTATAGAGGATATGTGAGCATTCCTGATTAAAAGATCAAAGATTTTGAAAACAAAATCTTTGGAGTTAAATTCAGTAAACCTAGTTTCAGATCTTAGATTTGATATCATCTTGTAAATTTGAGAAGTTCATTTAATGCCTCCAACTTCTTTCTTTCTCTGTTTCTGTCTTTATCTTCCTATGTCTCTTTCTCTGTATCTCAACTTTCCTGTGTCAATGTGTCTTTGTTTATCTATCTTTGCTTTCCTCTATTCCCATTTGAATAATGAAGAATCAATCATTTATTTGAATTATTTCACTTCCCTTCAAGAAATGTCAGTTTAAAAAGTTTGATTTTTGAGATGGTTGATATGTGTGTGTATGGGAGGATGTCTTCTTCATTCTATATTTATTTCAATTTGTTCTTATAATAAAAAACATTTCCTTACTTGAAAAGTCTCATTTCCATCTCCATATAGACTAGACGCAATTTGATCCATTAGCTTTTTGATTCATTTGTATTTTTTAAAACTATCAAGTCTTTTAATTTTAAATGTTCCTAAATTCTATAGGCAAAGATAAATATCTGCCCTAGTTGCCTATAAAGATTTTGCTCCAGGCATTCTCAATATTTTTATTGTATTCACCAGTTTCAAATACTTATTTTATTACTTTGATACCTTTTCTTCATTTTCTGGGAGAAACAAATTATAAAAACATTCTGTTATTTACGCAATACCTAATGTATAAAAAGCACTTAATGATACCATATCCCACTAATTCAGTCCTCAGAATATAATTCCAATTAAATTGGATAAAAGTATCCTTTACATCTGTATGTGAGAAACTGGGTCTTCTTTTGGGACAGTCAATTTTATGATAACTAAAATCTATTTATGTATAGAGTTCTCAATGTTATCAAGAGAAACTTTTCTTTGTAAGTAAATATGTTTGTATATATGAGAAGGATTTTTGTGGCACGAAGTTGTTGATTCTTTTATTATTTTTGTCAAAAACATTTTTATTTGTGTCATTAAATTATGGCATATCAAAGCTATAAATCTAGCTCAACTATGTTGTTCAAATGAAAAGTAAAGATAAGAGAGGTTTCGTGATTCACCCAGTGTTAGTTAATGCTGAACATCAAGGAATAAGAAAGATGCAGCCCTGAGGTCATGTGACTCAGATTCAAATTGAGCTTTTGACATATCTTCTCTATATGACACAAAGCAAGACACTGGCTTTGTGAAACTCTTGGATAACTCTCTAAAATTATGTAGTTATAGAACTGGGGTGACCAGGTAAATGTTTAACATGCTTTCTAAAAACATAATGCATTTTAAAATATATTCTACATTGTTAGCATTTTCTCTATCCTTTTCTTAAGTCTTTGCAATCAACCAAACAATAAATCAAGTGTTACTTCTTAGCTTCTGCTAATTCCCAATGTACAAATATTAACAATGAAAATTTGAAAATCTGCAATTGCAAGGAGGTTCAGTCTGGCTCCAATGCACTCTTGGCAGCAGAACACTTGCAGATCTTCATTAGTAAAGGCAATTTCCTTCTAGGAAGGCAGCTGCACCAATGAAATCATAGATGTGGCCAAAAAAGAATATTAGTAGATATTGAATAGAACACTGTTCATGGGCTTTTATCAAAAGAAGGAAACAGATATTTACAAGGAAAAGCTACATTTGCCCCACCACATATGTAACACTCCTAAAATTGTATCTATTATTCAAGAAAACCAAAATTTTATTTTCTATTATTAAACTTAGAAAGTAACAGAAAAAAAATTAATTTATTTTTCAAAACCTCTTGGTGACTAAGAGCTCAAGAATTTATTTTTCAAATATTAATTATTCTATAGAAAAATTAGAAGAGAACTTAGAAGACATTTAGACCAACAGCTTCATTTTATGGATGAGGACACTGCAGCCCAGAGAGTTTAGGTGACTTAATTAAGGTCACTCTGTAAATAATGAGCAGAGTTGGAATTAGAACTCAGATCCTCTGTCTCCCAAACTACTCTTCCACATTTAAACTTTTGTTTGATGTTTTTAGGAAAAGGCAGAGCCAAAATGGCAGAGAATAGTCAGGCTGTTGCCTGAGCTCTCCTGTTTTCCTCAAAACCAATGCTAGATCAATCCTCTGAATGGATTTTGGAGTAATAGAATTCACAAACATTTGAAATATAGTAATTACCCAGCTGAAGGTATCATAAAACGACTTCAGAAAAGGTCTATCTAAAATGGGCAGGGGAGAATGTAGCCCTATGTAGGGAGGTCGACTTCAGGAAATCTAGCAGGGAACAGCTAAAATACAGCCACTCTGTCCTGGTTCAGAAAGCCAGTGCAGTAACATACCAACTGTGAGACCTCCACTGCACTGAGGAAGACAAATTAAGCTGAACCTCAACTTAATAGGCAAGACTTGGCCAGGCCCACCCAGCACAGTGGAAAGGAAAAACAAACAAACAAACAAACAAAAAAAAAAAAAAAAAAAAAAACTGCAGCTCCACCAGCCCCCAGTGCAGTCAGTGAGAGGGCCCTGTTCCCCTGAAAAAAAAAAAAAAAAAAAAAAAGAATTTTGGAACAATTTTCCCTGTGTCCTAGTTTCAGAGCCAAAAAAGCAAAAAGAACTCTGACTACAGAAAGCTACTATGGTGACAGGGAAGATCAGAACACAAACTCAGAAGAAAAGAGCAAAGGTAAAATGCCTTCAGGTGTAGCTTCAAAGAGGAATATGAACCGGTCTCAAACTCAAAACTTTCTTGGAAAAGTTCAAAAAAGGATCTTAAAAAAAAAAATGGGGAAGAGAAATTCAGGAGAATTATGCTTTTTTGTTGTTGTTTTTAGTTGGGAAGCCAACAACTTGGGAAAGGAAGCACAGAAATTGACTGAAGAAGACAACTCCTTAAAAATAAATTTAGTGAAATGGGAAAAAAAATAGTTTCTTAAAAAGCAGAATTGGTGAAATGGGGGAAAAATCCACTGAAAAAGCTTACTTTAAACTTCTAACTTTCTTAGGAATTATATAACAGTTGAAGTCTTATTCTTTATTTCTGCCTCTTTTCTTCTTTTCTCGTATATCATGTCATAATTACCTCAATTCTTGATCCACTATTTGTTGAAGCAGAAGGAGCAATTCCAAATTACACAAAATTCTGTACTATACAGGTAGTGCCTCCATTTCTAAGGAACATCATTAATTTTGGAAGCTAGTCCTTGTTATATTAAAAACTATTTCTTTTTTTACTTTCCTTCCTCTATGGGAATTTTCCCTTAACTCCAACTACCATTTTCATTTCTCATTTCCCTCATACAATGACCTTTAAATGTTTTATCCACAAAACTTTGATTTTAATGTGCCTCTTTTCTTCTGTGGCTCATAAAGAGGCACACTGAAATCAAAATTTTGTGAAGGGAAGAAAAAAGAAAGAAAAAGAAAGAAAGAAAGAAAAGGAAAGAGGGAAGGAAGGAGGGAAAGAAGACACAAATAAATGCAGACATATCAAGCATACACAGATTTGATTGTTGCGGAAAATCCAATTTAGAGAAATGAATTTTACAGATAACTGGGCGAAAAACAGAAAGACTATAGCAGTATATTTCTTACATGGTAGTTGAGAAAGATTAAAAAAAATAACAAATATGTATGACCCACATGCTCCTTCTTCTTTCTACAAAGTCTTTAAAAATAATCAACATATGCAAAAAAGATATTCTTGATGAAGTTGTGGAATGAGAATAAGAATATTCTATACTTTACCACCTTTTCTTATTTAAATAATTAGCTGAAAGGAATCTAGTGTTTGTCAAATATAAAAGAATATTTAATATAGAAAATTGTGATATAATATTCAACCTTCCTGAAAAAGTTTCTCACATATATGTTAAAGACTATTTTTTTTAAATTAAGCTTTATAACAGAGCTAACATTGGCAACTCATTGATTACTATTAAAGGAAGCCTAAATTAGGTAAGCACATAAGTAACTATTGGGTTTCCCTTTTCTTTAGAGAAGGAACAAATATTTATTAAATACTTTATCCAATATAATCCTCACAACAAACCTGGGAAGTTGATACTATTATTATATCCTTTTGAGAAATGAGAAACTGAATCAGACAAAGATAAATTCAGTTGGCCAGAATGACAAAGATTTAAAAAAAAAAAAAAAAAAAGAATTAAAAGCCAAGTAATAAGCTAGGAAAATGAGCAGACAAAAAATATTTCTGACCATTGAAAGTTATGATAGTGACAAAGAAAATAAAAATGCACACTCAGAATATGATAACAGTCAAAGCTCCTACATCCAAAGCCTTCCAAAAAAAAAAAATAAGAATTGGGCTCATATCATGGAAAAACTTAAAAGGGATTTTGAATACAAAATAAGAAAGATAGAAGAAAATTTAGGAAAAGAATTAAGGGAGATACAAAAAGAAATACAAAAAAATAGTGAGAAGAATGCATTAAAAGGCAAAATTGGTCAACTGGGAAATGAGGTACAAAAGCTCATTGAAAAAAATAATTCATTAAAAAATAGAATTGAGCAAATGGAAGTTAATGATTTATGAGAAATCAAAACACAAAGCAAAACCAAAAAAAAAAAAGAAAAAATGTGAGTTTAGGTTATATTTAGTTATATTTTCCAGTAAGATCTTATTGGAAAAACAACTGACCTGGAAAATAAATTCAATAGAGATAATTTGAAAATTAATGATCTACCTGAAAGCCAAGATCAAAAAAAAAAAAAAAGAGTCTGGACATCATCTTTCAAGAAATTATCAGGGGAAACTGTCCTGATATTCTAGAATCAGAGAGTAAAATAGAAATTCAAAGAATCCACTGATCACCTTCTGACAGAGCCAAAATAACAACTGTAAGGAATGTTATAGCCAAATTCTGAGACTCCCATATCTAAGAGAAAATACTGCAATCATCTGGAAATAAACAATTCAAATAAATGGAGCCACAGTCAGGATAACACAAGATTTAGCAACTTCTAGTTTAAAAGACTGGAGGACTTGGAATATGATATTCTGGAGAGCAATGGAGATATGATTGCAACTAAGAATCACCTACCCAGCAAAACTAAATATAACCTTTCAAAGAGAAAGGTAGTCATTCAGTGAAACAGAAGATTTTCAAGTGTTCATGATGAAAAGAACAGATATGAATGGAAAATTTTATTTTCAAATACAGGACTTTGGAAAAGCATAAGAAGGTAATCAGGAAAAATGAAATATTAAAGATCTTATTAACATTAATCTGTTTACATTCCTACATGAGAGGATGACACTTGTAATTCATTAGTATGTTCTCATTATTATGGCAGTGAGAAAGAATATATATATATATATATATATATATATAAAGAGAATATGGGTTTGAGGTGAATTTGAAGGGATAATATCTTTTTTAAAAAATAATGAAATTCAAGGGTGAAAGAGGAATGTACTGGAAGAAAGGGAAAGGAAGTGGAAGGGTGCAAAATATCTTTTATAAAAAAAGGCAAAGAAGAGGAGGGAGAAGAGGGGTAGGAGAGTGAATGAACCTTACTCTAATCAGAATTGGCTCAAGTAGGAAATAACATACATACTCAATAGGGGTATAGAAATCTGTCTTGCCATGCAGAAAAATAGGAGGGGAATGGGATATGAGAAGGCAGGAAGGGTGATAAGAGAAGGTCCATATTGTGAGAAGGAGTGGTTAGTAGCAAAACATTTTTGAGGAAGGACAGGATGAAAGCAGAGAAAGAATAAATGGGGGGAAAAAAGGCATCATTCTCATGATGCCATTTCATCCTCTTCAAGAATGTAGTATACTATAAATAATAATAACAACTATTGCTAAAAGAAGTTAGTCTCACAGAATTTTTTATTGTCCAAATTATAATACAAGATGACAAAAGTGAGTTCAGGATCGATCTGGTCCATCTCTCTCTCATATAAAGGATAAAATCTCTGGAACTCAAATTTGCACATGGTAAGTGAACAAATGTCTCCCATCTTGAGAGCTAAGATTCTTTCCAGTGGAGGTACATCAATACAACTTAAACATATAGGGTGTGTGGATAGCAAACTGAACCTCAAAAAGAATGACAGGGTAAGAATAGAATAGATTCTGAGTAATTTTGAAGATATTTGGACTATTCCAAGTTTTTTTTTTTCCCTTCTTGAAACAAATGCTTCTATAGTCTTGAATGTTAAGTTTCTGGTTGATGCTATAGGCCTAGAAGTCATAGAATACAAGTCTATAAAGAATTAAATTTATGTTTTCCTCAAAGCACAAAGCCTATGATGAGTATAAGGAGGATGAAAATTTACTAAGGATGCCTTGTGCAAGAAAAATTTCCTCTGTAAAGAATTAAGTAAGTACTTTTTTTTTTAATTGCAGCTACTCTTAAGAGGGGTTAATATGAAGATATAAAACATCAGTGTAAATAGATATCTGAGATAATTTTTCTTCCATGGCAGTGTGAAACCTAAGGGCACTTTTAGAAAAGATTGATCAAATGAGTACCAAAAATGGAAGATGGAAGATACTGGCAGCCAGGTGTCTACTTTTATATGTAACTTAGGGTTGGACTTTAGTTTGATTGCTAATAAAATTTTTTTGTTAGTATAGTCTCCTAAATTGTAATGCATTTTACACATTTGGGATCATAATGCATAAGCCAAAGTACATTTTAAATTTCTTTTTTTACACTTAATATGGTGACTTTATTGATGGTAAAAAAAAATATATATATATGTATGTATATATATATACACATACATATAGATATAGATATAGATATAGATAGATAGGACTCCAGGCTTCTCCCCCCACTACAAGAGTGGCGGTGGGAAAAGATGTGAATGTGTTATGGGATCACCAATGTAGAAACATAAGTTAGGAATGTGAGCTCCCCAGTGGTGGAACTCCCTTTTTTTTTTGGTCTTGGGATCTGTGACTTTCCACTTTACTCCTTGGAGGTCATGTAGAACATGAGTTCCACTATATGATTGCTATAACCATAGTCATCATTACAGGAAATGAGCTTGACAGAATGGTCCTTGAGGGCAATACCAGTGCCAACATCAAAGGTATAAGAGTTAGTGTTGCTGTTAAAGTTACAGGATACAAGCTGGTCCTCTGTGTATAACAAGATGCCCTTCAAGAGTCCTTTTACTGCCTCCTTCACGACTTTGTGGATGTCATCATATTTGGCAGGTTTCTCCAGTGTCAGGTCAGCTTCACAATGGAGACATTAGAAGTAGGAACATAGAAAGTAATATCTGTGAGCTTTCCATTCAGCTCAGGTATGAAATTGCCTACATCAACAGCAATACCAGTGGAAGCAGAGATGATGTTTTGGGTAGCATCATATCCATCACACCACAGCTTGCCAGAGGAGCAATCTGCTGCTTCTGAGCAGCAGTGATGGCATGAATTGTATGCATAAGTCCTTCCACAATGCTGAAGTTATCATGAATGACTTTGGCCAAGGGGACCAAGCAGTTGGTAGTACCGAAGGCATTGCTGACAACCTTAAAGGAATTATCACATTTCTCATAGTTTACTCTTTTCAAACATTGGGGCATCAAAAGAAGGGGCAGAGATTATGACATGCTTAGCTACATCCTTCAGGTGAGCCTCACTCTTTTCCATGGTGGTAAAGATGCCAGTCGACTCCACAATATACTTGACTCCAACATCTCCCCATTTAATGTTTGTAAGATCCCACTCCTGGAAGATGATAATGATTTTCCCATTGATACAGATTTTCATTCTCAACCTTGACTGTGCCTTTGAAGTTGACATGGGCGGAATCATATTGAAACATATAAACCGGAGAATTCTGGGGGTGGAGGCAAGATGACAGAGTAGTCAGGAAGCTGCTAGAGCTCTCCCAGTTTCTCTCGAAAATCACATGAAACCAAACCTCTGAACAGAGTCTGATGGAATGAAACCATTCTCCAGCTCAAGATAGACAGAAAAAACTTCAGGAAAGGTCAGTCTCACTGGAGGGTGTTTGGTCCAGCTCAGTCAGACTCTGGGAAAGCTGGTGAGAGGGTCTAAATCAGCAACTAAGCCCCTCAGTTCTGGCTCGGCAGAGGAGCAAATCAGAGGGGCAGCTTCCAGGTCCAGCTCAGAAGGCAAATTCTGGGAAACTAGGCTGTTTCCTGAACAGAGCAGGCAAAGCAACAGCCTGCAAATACAAGGGGGTGCTGTGTTCTAAGTCAAGCCTCAGAACGTCACAGGAAGCTTAGGACAATGCCATCTTTACACCAAGAGTAGAGTTCCACCTTAAAAGTAAAGAGATAGAGACAGAGAGAGAAAGAGAAAGAGAGAGAGAGAGAGAGAGAGAGAGAGAGAGAGAGAGAGAGAAGAGAAGAGAAGAGAAGAGAAGAGAAGAGAAGAGAAGAGAAGAGAAGAGAAGAGAAGAGAAGAGAAGAGAAGAGAAGGGAAGAGAACAAAAAAGAAACAGAAATTATCTTTGACCATAAAAAGTTACTATGGTGACAGGGCAGGCCAAAGCACCAACTCAGAGGAGAACAGAATGTCCACAGAAGAAATCTCAAAGAGTGAAATAAATTGCTCCCAAACGCAAAGAAGCTTTTTTAAAAAAAATGCTCATAAAAGATGTCAAAAGACAAATAAGAATGAGAAAAGAAAAAAAAAATGAGAAAAGAAATAAGAGAGTCAACAGTTTGGAAAAGGAAGGAAAAACATTGTTTGAAGAAAACAACTCCTTAAATAGAAAAATAAAGCAAACTCAAGAAAATCACACATCAAAAATTAGAACAAGGCAAATTGAAGCTAATAACTTTATGACAGCAAAAAATCAAACAAACTGAAAAGAATGAAAAATGGGGAAAATGGGAAATACCTCACTGGCAAATAAATCCAGAAAAGACAATTTAAAAAAATTATTGGCCTATCTGAAGGCCATGACCAAAAAACAGCCTGGATAGCATTCTATAAAAGGTCATTAAGGAAGGCTGCCCCAATATTCTAGAAAAGGATGGGGAAATACTTAGTGAAATAATCTATAAATCCCCTCTGGAAAGAAATCCCACAAGTAGATATGATAGACCTCTGGAGAAAATTGAATAGGGACAGAAAGGAATACACCTTTTTCCTCAGTGGTAATGGCACCTACATAAAATTGACCATGTATAAGGGCATAATAACCTCACAATCAAATGTAAAAAGGCAGAAGTAGTAAATGCTTCCTTTTCATATCAGAATGCAATAAAAAAATATATATATATTAAAAAAATAAAAATAGCTAGGGAAAGTGAGTCTAGAAATTGGGAATTAAATAATCTAATTCTAAAGAATGAGTGGATCAGAGAACAGATCACAGAAACAATCCATAATTTCATCCAAAAAAAAATGGCAATAATTAGAAAACATACCAAAACCTATGGGATGTAGCCAAAGTAGTTCTTAGGGGAAATGTTATATCTCTAAATAACTACATAAATAAAATAGAACAAGGGTAGATTAATGAATTAGGCATGCAACAAAAAAGCTAGAAAAAGAACAAATTAAAAACTCCCAAATTGTATAGCAAATTAGGACACGTGAAACTCAAAGGCAATCTTAATAAAATAGAGACTAGGAAAACTACTGAAACTAATAAAGAAAATTGAGATTTGATTTTATGAAAATACCAACTAAATAGAAAAAAATCTTTGGTTAATTTAATCAGAAAAAGGAAAAAAAAAAACAAAACAAGTCAGCAGCTTCAAAAATGAACTTACCGACAATGAAAAAGAAATTAAAGAAATAATTAGGAACTGTTTTGCTGAATTCCATGGTGGCAAATATGACAATCTAATGAAAATGGATGGATATTTACAAAAATACAAATTACCCAGATTAACAGAAGAGGAGATAAAATACATGAATAGTCCCATTTTTAAAAAGAAATTGAAAAAGCCATTGAATAACTCCCTAAGAAAAAATCTCCAGTGTCACATGGATTCACAAGTGAATTCTACCATTTAAAGAACAATTAATTCCGATACTATGTAAACTGTTTGGAAAAATAGTAAAGAAGGATTACTACCAAATTCTTTCTTTGACACAAATATGGCACTGATACTGAAACCAGGAAGGGGCAAAAGAGAGAGAGAAAATTATAGACCAATCTCCAGAATGAATATTGATGCAAAAAAATTTTTTAATTTATTATTATTACTAAAGCTTTTTTTTATTTTCAAGATTTACATCGATAATTTTTCAACAATGACTTTCGCAAAACCTTGTGTTCCAAATTTCACCTTCACCCCCCTCAGATAGCAAGAATTTAAATATATATATGTTAAATATATATGTTAAATCCAATATATATATATATATATATATATATACATATTTATACAATTATCATGTAGCACATGAAAAATAATATCAAAAAGGGAAAACAAGAGAAATAAACCAAATGCAAGCATACAACAACAAAAATTGAAAATTCTATCTTGTGATCCATAGTTAATTCCCACAGTCCTCTCTCTGGCTGTAGATGACTCTCTTCATCACAAGATTATTGGATTTGGCCTTAATCATCTCATTACTGCAAAGAACCACCCCCATCAGAATTGATCATCTTATAATCTTGTTACTGCCATGTACAATGATCTCCTGGTTCTGCACACTTCACTTATAATCAGTTCATGTAAATCTCTCCAAACTGCTTTGAAATCATGCTGATAATTTTTTCTTATAGAACGATAATATTCCATAATATTCATATACTACAACTTATTCAGCCATTCTCCAACTGATGGGCATCACTCAGTTTCCAGTTTATACTACAAAAAAAGGCTACCACAAAGATTTTTGCACATGTGGTTCCTTTTCCCTTCTTTATGATCTCTTTGGGATACAAACCAGTAGAAACACTGCTGGATCAAAGAGTGTGCATAGTTTGATAATCCTTTGGGCATAGTTCCAAATTGCTTTCCGGGATGGTTGGATAAAGTTCACAACGCCACCAACAATGTATTAGTATCCCAGTTTTCCCACAACCCCTCCAACATTCATCATTTCCTTTTTCTGCCATCTTAGCCAATCTGAGAAGTATATAGTAGTACCTCAGAGTTGTCCTTTTTTTCTTTCTTTCTTTCTTTCTTTCTTTTTTTTTTTTGGTGAGACAATTGGTGATTTTTCCAGGATCACACAGCTAGGAAATGTTAAGAGCATAAGATCAGAGTTGAGCTCAGGTCCTCCTGATTTCAGGGCTAGTGCTCTGTCCAGTGAGCCACCTAGCTGCCCCTACATTGTATTAATTTACATTTCTATGATCATTTATTTAGAGCACCTTTTCATATGACTAGAAATGGTTTAAATTTCTGTTCATATCATTTGACCATTTATCAATTGGAGAATGGCTTGAATTCTCATAAATTTGATTCAGTTCTTTATATATTTTAGAAATGTGGCCTTTATCAGAACCTTTGACTGTAAAAATTTTTCCCAGTATATTGTTTCCCTTCTAATCTTCTCTGCATTAGTTTTGTTTGTACAAAACGTTTCTATTTAATAATCAAAATTATCTATTTTGTGTTTAGTAATGTATTCCAGTTTTTCTTTGACCACAAATCCCTACCTTCTACACCAATCTAAGAGATAAACTCTCTTTTATTCTACTGATTTGCTTTTAATATCACTCTTTATGTGTAAATTATGAACCCATTTTTACCTTATTTAGTGTAGGGTATTAGGTGTAGGTCAATACCTAGTTTCTGCCATACTAATTTTTATTTTTCCCAACAGTTTTTGTCTTTCAATAACTATTTCCCCCTTATTTTTGAGAATATTGGGGCAGGTTTTTTTTGATGATCTCTTGAAGAATGCTCTTAATACTCTTTTTGGTCATGATCTTCAGGTAGACCAATAATTTTTAAATTTTCCCTTGTGTATCTATTTTCTAGGGTGGTTCTTTTTCTAATGAAGCATTTTACATTTTCTTTCATTCTTTCATTTTTTTAAACTCATTCTTGATGTCTTATAGAGCCATTAGCTTCCATTTACAATATTTTCATTTTTAATGTGAGATTTTCTTCATTTAGCTTTTGTATCTCTTTTTTTTATATTTAATTAATTCTACATTTGATACTGTTATTTACTTCAGTTGATTTTTTTTTTTTTTTGCATTTGATCTATTGTATTGTTAAAGGAATTGCCTTCTTATTCCAAGCTTTTGACTCTTACTTGCATACTTCTCCTTTTTTCTCATCTTCTCACTTTTTTCTTCTTTTTCTCTTATTTGCTTTTTAACATTTTTATGAGAACTTTCTAGAAGCCTCTTTTGGCTTGAGATCAATTCATATCACTATTTTAAATATCCTTTTTGGGCAATTTGTCCTCATCAGAGATGGCTTTTTTTTCCTTTCCTGTCACCATAGTAGGTTTCTATGCTCAAGATTCTTTTTTTGTTTCTTGCTCATTTTCTTTACTTTACTCTTTTGTGACTTTTGGAGTTGAGCTCTGCTTCTGGCATAAAGTTGGTGTATCCCAAACTTCCTTTGTTGCTGTGAGCTTTGGCTTTGAGTAGAAGAACTCTTCTGTTTGCAACAATAGTTTTGTTTGCTTGTTCCAGAAAAAAAAAAAAAAAAAAAAAAAAAACCTGGTTTCCCAGAATTTGCCTTCTGATAAGGAACACAGGAAGTTATCTCACTGCTCTTTTCCATTATAGAGCCAGCCAGGCTCAAGGGTCTATGTTACTTGTCTGCTGTGACTAAGGCCCTCTCACTTGCTTTCCCATTCTCCTTAGCTAGGCTGAATCCCTTTTTTACCTCAGTGAGACTAATTTTTTTTTTTTAAGTTTTCCAATCTATCTTGAACTGGAGATTGATTTCATTCCATCAGATTCAGACTTTGTTTCATGTGGTTTCACAGTTAAATTGGGAGAATTCAAGCAACTTCCTGGCTTCACTCAACTATCTTGAGTCTATGTCTGGAACCAGTTATTTTATTAGTTTACCTTTGTTTCTCATTCCATCCAGCATTTGTCATTTCTGATAGGTGTTTATTTATTTCAAATATTTCAAATTTATTCAAATTTGAATTTTTTAATCAATTGTGATTTTGAATATTTTTATATGACTAAATAATTTTGATTTCTTCTTCTGAAAACTGGTTAGCTATAGTTTTTGAATGTTTAGCAACTGATGAATGACTTAGTCTTATGAATTTGAGAAATGAAGTCTGTATCAGATAAATTTATTTTTAAAATATTTTGATATTATCATTGTCTATATTACCTTTTACCAAATCTTAGGTTCCATGATTATTTATTTTAATTAAAACTATTTTTATTTTTGTTTTGTCTGAGATCATTATTGCTACCTTTGCTTTTTTTGTGCTTTAGTTGAAGCATATTAAATTCTATTGCCTCTTTTTATTTTAACTGTGTGTTTTTGCATAAAATATGCATATTGAAAGAAAAAAATGTGTATTTTACAAACAAAATATTATTAGAGTCCAGTTTCTGGTCCCTCCTGCTTTTTGCTTCTGTTTTATGTGTGAGTTCCTTCCATTACCTGTAGCTGTGATTATTAACTCTATATTACCATCTTTTTATTGTCTTCTGTTGTTCTTTTTTCTCTTTTTTGTTCTATCCTTTGTCAAAAGCCTGATTTGATTATTACTACTACTTCCTTTAATTCATTTTATTTTATTTTTCTTTATCCAACATCTCGTATTTCCCTTTCCACTCCCTATTGGATAACATAGATTTCTATATCTGTCTATCTATCTATCTATTATCTATCTGTCTGCCTGCCTGCCTGCCTGCCTTTCTGTCTATCTATCTATCTATTCTCCTCTCTGAACCAATTTTGTTGAGAGTAACATTCAAAGATTGTCTGTTCCCTAATCCTATTTTCTGCTTTACTATAACATCTCTTAATTACAAAACTCTATTATGTAAGAAGGTTTTTTTTCCCTCTTTCTACCTCCCCTTTCTCCCTTCTCCCAATGCATCTCTCTTTCTGGACCTTCATTTTTTTTTGAAATTATCTCAAAGTAATTAATTCTAACTCATGTTTTCTAAGTAAATTCCTACTGCTCTAATGATAATTAAGTTCTTAGAATGAATGTGTATATGTATGTGTGCATGTGGATACATACACACACATCTTAAGATCTTATATATAGGAATGTAAATAGTTTAACTTTATTGAATCTTTTTAGTTACCTTTATTTACTTTTTAAATGTTTTTCTTGAGCCTTGTGTCTGAATATCAAATATCCTATTTGGCTCTGGGCTGTTAAACAGAAATGCTTAAAATTGCTATATTTTTTTAAATATTCCTTTTTCCTTAAAATTATTTTTCTCAGTTTTGCTAGTTAGGTTATTATTGCTTATAGTGCTACTTTCTTTGCCATCCAGAAAATTATATATCAATATAATATATTATCTTAATATATGATTATATCCTAAGATAAGATATGTAGGTAAACTAATATAAGATTGTCATTCCTTTAACATGGAAACTCATGGAAAATATATAGCCACATTGTGGCTATATAATATTTGAATGATTTCTTACTGTTTGCTTTCAGTATATTTTTCTTGCATATAATATTTCTGGAAGTTTTCATTTTGGGATATTTTTCAGAAGATCAACAGTGTATTCTTTCAATTTTTAATTTTAATTTCTGGATTTATGATATCTGGGCAGTTTTTCTTTATATTTTATTGAAATATTATGTCTAGGTTTTTTTTTTTTTAATCATGGCTTTAAGTTAATCCAATAGTTCTTAAACTATCTTTCTTTAATCTATTTTCTAGGTTAGTTATTTTTCTGATGAAGTAGTTCCCATTTTTTTTTTCTTTTTTTTTCCCCTTCTTCTGATTTTGTTTTATTGTTCTTGTTTTTCAGGTAGTTATTAGTTTCCATTTTCCCATTTCTAATTTTTTAATAGATTATTTTTCTTTAGTGAGCGTCTTTTTTTTTTTTTTTTTGGCCAATTATGACTTTTAATTTGACCAACTATTTTTAATTTTGGGGGGGGAGGGCAAGTTTTTTTTTTTGTTCTTCTTGCCAAGTTGTAAACTCTATTTTCATAATTTTCTTGTCTCTTTGGCAATAAGGATGAGAATTGCTTAGGGGCAATGAATTTGCCAATAAATGCCAATTATACTCAGTGCCAGCAATCTTTCTAATCAATCAGTCATCTCCCTTACTCTCTGTGGGTTGAGAGATCCAAAAGCAGAGTGCCCATGTAGAGGGTGTACATGCAGAAAACTAGGGGTTGAGGGAAACATACATTCATATGGCTAAAGCAAACACATCTCTTCTCACTTGTGAATAAGAGACAAAAAATAAAAGTAGAGACAATATCAAGGGGTAAAATCATTATTTCCTTCTACCATATAACATATGCTTTAAACAGTATGTACTGCCAACACCAAGACCTCACAAATAGAGATTTTTGAGTCATGTTGACCCATATACTGAAAACATTACTAACTTGGTCTCAAAAATCAACAACAGATGAATTCCTCAAAATGTGTTTTGAAAATGTTATTTTCAAATAATTTTTTTTGTAATCCTATATGCTTTATTTTATGTATTTAAAAACATTAATTAAAAAAAAAAGATGTAATTTTCTGGCAATCTGGCTTGTAAAGCAGTCTGTGACACAAACAATCCTATTCTAAATGAAAGGAAAATTAGGCAATGTCACTTTTAGTTTTTAATGCAGTTTATATACAATAATTAATTATTTCTCAGAGCATTTATGTGAAGGAATTTCAAAATTCTAATTTAATAAGTTATAAAAAAGAAATGTGGACATTTAAGTGACATTTTGTGACCATGAAGTAGTGATCAGTCATGGATTCTTAACACTAAATTTATATTTTGATCATATCAAACATGATATGATAGTACCATTTCAATTAGTTGCTCTTTAAGTTGTATACAAAGTGCGATAATATTGGATAACACAACATAGTGATATGGGATAAAATACTGTAGTGTTCTGTACTCAGCAGGCATTGATTGATGGTTTCTTTAAGTTCAAGGTTTATATACAATATTTGATTGTATGTTTACTAAAAATGACTCTAGAAATATGATGTTAACTTCTGTCTTTTACTTAAGGTTTTTTTTTTTTCCCCTTCTTCTGATTTTGTTTTATTGTTCTTGTTTTTCAGGTAGTTATTAGTTTCCATTTTCCCATTTCTAATTTTTTAATAGATTATTTTTCTTTAGTGAGCGTCTTTTTTTTTTTTTTTGGCCAATTATGACTTTTAATTTGACCAACTATTTTTAATTTTGGGGGGGGAAGGGCAAGTTTTTTTTTTTGTTCTTCTTGCCAAGTTGTAAACTCTATTTTCATAATTTTCTTGTCTCTTTGGCAATAAGGATGAGAATTGCTTAGGGGCAATGAATTTGCCAATAAATGCCAATTATACTCAGTGCCAGCAATCTTTCTAATCAATCAGTCATCTCCCTTACTCTCTGTGGGTTGAGAGATCCAAAAGCAGAGTGCCCATGTAGAGGGTGTACATGCAGAAAACTAGGGGTTGAGGGAAACATACATTCATATGGCTAAAGCAAACACATCTCTTCTCACTTGTGAATAAGAGACAAAAAATAAAAGTAGAGACAATATCAAGGGGTAAAATCATTATTTCCTTCTACCATATAACATATGCTTTAAACAGTATGTACTGCCAACACCAAGACCTCACAAATAGAGATTTTTGAGTCATGTTGACCCATATACTGAAAACATTACTAACTTGGTCTCAAAAATCAACAACAGATGAATTCCTCAAAATGTGTTTTGAAAATGTTATTTTCAAATAATTTTTTTTGTAATCCTATATGCTTTATTTTATGTATTTAAAAACATTAATTAAAAAAAAAAGATGTAATTTTCTGGCAATCTGGCTTGTAAAGCAGTCTGTGACACAAACAATCCTATTCTAAATGAAAGGAAAATTAGGCAATGTCACTTTTAGTTTTTAATGCAGTTTATATACAATAATTAATTATTTCTCAGAGCATTTATGTGAAGGAATTTCAAAATTCTAATTTAATAAGTTATAAAAAAGAAATGTGGACATTTAAGTGACATTTTGTGACCATGAAGTAGTGATCAGTCATGGATTCTTAACACTAAATTTATATTTTGATCATATCAAACATGATATGATAGTACCATTTCAATTAGTTGCTCTTTAAGTTGTATACAAAGTGCGATAATATTGGATAACACAACATAGTGATATGGGATAAAATACTGTAGTGTTCTGTACTCAGCAGGCATTGATTGATGGTTTCTTTAAGTTCAAGGTTTATATACAATATTTGATTGTATGTTTACTAAAAATGACTCTAGAAATATGATGTTAACTTCTGTCTTTTACTTAAGGTTTTTTTTTTTCCCCTCTATCAGCATGGTATAAACAGAATTCCTACTTGACAGTGGAATAAAAGCTTCCTATTCTCAATTTCCCTATATCAAATCATGTTTTTACTATAACTTTATTTGGTGCTGAAATGAATGTAGATTTGTATCACTCAACTTTTATTTTTATAAAAGCTCTTAATGAATTATTCATTTTTCATTTACACAGTGAATCAAATAAAGGAGTTAGTTGTTTTTTTCTCAAACATCCAGGACAAAAATAAACAATTTTATGGGACATTTGGTGACATGAACTTGTATAGTTGATAAGTATTTTGAAAAAAAAATGATCATGAAAATGCACATTATTTGTCAACATCTCTTGAAGCAAATAAGGAGGTAAATTCTGTGAAGAACTCAAGCCCTTGTTGATTTAATAGAATGAGTTATTTCAGTACAAAAGTCAGAAGAATAACTAACAAGGAACAATAGATTGAAATATATAGTTGAGCAAGAATTAAGTCAGGTCAAAGCCTTGAACTCTCAGCAGAAACCACACAACTATATATCATAAGTATTTTATTCAAAGAGAACAATTGGGCAATGTTGTAGTGTCAAGCAACAGCTAATGCAATAAAAATTTATGTCTAAAAAACACTAAAGAATTTGTTACCTAAGAAATATTCCTAAGTCAGCTAGCTATATGTGGTAAGACTACTGATTAGTTAAAGAATTAATACATTGTAAGAGAGAATAAAAATTGAAGGGGGGAGATATGATATAAAAATGATAAAACTCAAAAATTATTTATTTGAATGTAATGAGGTTTTTTTTTTTTTAGCATGTATCCAAATCATTTGGATGGGGTTGTGGGACAGATAGCAGTAATCTACATCTATATCGGCATGTGAAAGAAGATATCCTGCATTTTCGTACTTATTGGATGACACTCCCTCTTTGCAATGCAATATAGTTGAAAAGTCCCTGTCTTTAGAACTACCCAACTGGGAAAGTCTGTCTTTTTGGCAGTATTAAGGAAGTAAAAGCTATGTTCACCCACAGTATGAACTCTAATAACATAAAATGTAAAATTTCATACTGTTGTTCAAATATTCAAATTACAAGGTATGTGGAAGTGTGAGTATACAGCTCTTGATATAAAAAAAAAAAAAAGATTCTCCATTGTATACAACAATAGTAATATTGTGTGATCAACTGTGATAGAATTAGTTCATCTCTCCAGTACAGTGATCCAAGACAACTCTAATAGACTTGGGATGGAAAAAGCCATTTACATCCAGAGAAAGAACTATGCAGACTGAATGCAAATGAAAGTGTCCTATTTTAACCTTTTTATTTTGTTTTGTTTTTCTTTCTTTGGTTTTTCCCTTTTATTCTTATTTTTCTTTCCTAATATAACTTATGAAAATATGTTAATGATTATTATGTTATATAAAAAAAAAAAGAAAAACATTCTACATGTTTTAAGGATGGTAAAAAAAGGTCATAAAAGATCAACTGACATACATTAGCCAAAAGGCCAATGATATTTGATACCAGGAAAGGCATGGTAGAAGGAAGTTAGGAAGGAAAGAAAATAAAGTTATCAACTGAAATTTATCATAATTTTCAGGTAATCCAATGATCCTCAAGTTATCTCTCCTAGATCTATTTTCCAGATCTATTGTTTTTCCAAGTAAATATTTGACATTTTTTTTCCAATCTTTCATTTATTTGGTTTTGCATGACTGATTATTGATATCTTAATGAATCAGTCATTTCTATTTGTTCAGTTCTGATTTTTAGTGAGTTATTTTCTTCATTAGCTTTTGTACTTCTTTTTGTATATGCCCAATTGAGTTTTTAACTGAGTTGTTTTGCTCTATGGGATTTTTTTTCCATTTTACTAATTTTTTTTTTTAGTGAGTTATTTTCTTTTTCCAATTCACAGATTCTGTTTCCCTGCACTTCTTGGGAGTTTTTTATCTTTTCCAATTCACATTTTAGGAAGTTGTTGCTCTCTGGCATAGCTTCTCTTTCCTTTCCCCATTTCTCTTCTAGCTCTCTTTTAAGGTTTTTAATAGTCTCTTCTAGGAGAGCCTTTTGTCTTGGAGACCAGCAATTGTCTGGAGACGGTCTGCTATTAGTCTCTTCAGGGTTGAAAAGCTGTTCTCTTTCTGTGTAGAAACTATCAATCATTCTTTTGATTTTTTTACTCATTTTGTTAAAGCCTGTAGGGTCTGCCTTCAGAGCCAGGAGGTTACCAGCTTCCTCTGCAGAGCAGTGAAAGGTGTATGGATGGGTAGCTGTCCTACCAACTGGCTACAAAATGCAGCGAGGTACTGGAATGCTCTGGGAAAGAGTTCCCCACCTGGGAGTAACTCAGGCCTGCAGAGGCCAGCTGGGAAAGTGCCCTGCAAAGAACCCTGCTGTGTGAGATAACGACTGCCCAGGGGCTAGACACTTAGCAGTGAGAGTTTCACTTCCCAAGCCAAATCCTGCCCTGGGGCTGTGGGTATTAGCAGTTGAGCAGTGAATGGATTTGCAGGGACAGGAAGTGTCTGCCTGGGAAGCACAGTCTGCTGGGGAAGTTCTATTGCCCCAGGCCCAGCTCCAGTACTGTGCCGATTAGAGGCTGCCTAGGCTGCACCCCCCCCCCCCCTGCGGTGCAGATTTGTAACTGCCCCCCCTCCCTATCCTTCCCCCCCCCCCCCAGCAAAAGCCCCAAACTGCCGGATATGGCCGCAGGGCTGTGGTAAAGTCTGCCTGAGTCACTTCCGGGTTTGAGGGGTTACAGTCAGATCTTGTTAGGTTCTGGCATTTTTTAGAGGACCCTCTGTTTTAGGCTTTAATTTCTATGCCAGTTTACTGCTTTGTAATCAAGGCAGAGAAGTTAGCCTATAGCAGAGTGGTCCCTATAACTTCTCTAGCCACAGAGATCACCCCCGCCCCTGGTCTGCTCAGGATGCTTGCTGCCTGTGCTAGTCTGTTCTTGGCCCCTCAGGACAAACCTTTCCTGGTGATCTTCCGGATTATCTTTGGCTGGTAAATTGTATGCTTCTAATCTTCATGAATTTTAGCAGTGAAGAGCTATTTTTGAGGCTGAATTAAATAGTTGGTTGAGGGGAATAAGAGGAGCTTAGAGAGTCGTGTGTGCCTTCTCTGCCATCTTGGCTCGCTGAATCAACTGAAATTTAACAAGAATTTTTCTAGGATGAACTTTTCTAAACTTTTCCATGTTGAAAACAAGTTTGATATAATAAACATTTTCAGTTTTAATTATTCAGCTTACAAATATGTCTTTCTTAATTTTCTCCAAATGGCAGTGGACAGGTGTAGAGGGCTAAAACTCTGAAAAGGTATACTTGAATCAGACAGCAGAGCACTTAAGGCTATTCGATGTGGAATAATGGTTCTATAAGCATATTCTTAAATGATGTGATGGCTTTCCTCACAATTGGTGCTTTCTAAATGTGTGGTAGTGAGGTAATCATAGGCAAGGATTGGAGGGCTAAGGGAGAGAATTCAGGGTCACTTGGCTGCAGAACGAGGAGGACAGAGTCTGGAAACTCCGGACTCCAGAATCCAGGATACATCTTTGTCAAGTTGAGTAGCAGTTTGCCTGCCTCCTTCACTTCTCCCCCTAAAGACCAAAACTTTGACTGATCTGGATTCTTACTGATCCTGAGGCCCTCCAGAGAGTTAGCCTGGACTTTAAAAAGACGAGAAAAAACAATAATAGAACTATGGTAACAAACAATCATATTTAAGAAAACAATTCCTAGATTTGTTACATAAATATATATATATATATATATATATATATATATATATATATATATTTCATTCTGACTTTTTAAAACAATTGTGTTAATATGTAGAAAACATCCTCCATTACTTGTTTTCTAAAATTACATTAGTTGTTATATTGATCAGTTCTTGAGACTTTCAAAGTTTTTTTTTTAATTTAAAAGTGTTATTTCTATTATATACATTGTTGTCTTTATTTTATTCAATTTAATCTACATTTGTTATCCCTGGTTATTCTGAATGCATTTAACTGTCCTATCTTTTGATATGAATGTTCAAGATGTTTATAGGTGCTAATGTCCTCAGCAATTTAGTAATTCACAAAATGTATGGATACTCTCTTAATTGATAGTTATTTGATAAAGAGATCTACCATAAATATATTTTAATATATTCACATTATCTTATTTATTTATGATATAAGTTTAATAATGGTGTTACTGAATCAAGCAGTACACAAAATTTCATTGCTTTTAGGACATAGTTTCAATTTGTTTTACTGTTCTGAATGAATTCACAAGCCTACAAATATTACATTAGTGTAGCTACTTGCCTAGAGCTTTACAATATTTGTGAGATTTTTTTTTTTTTTTGTAACTTTTGCAACTTTTTAGTGGAACTAGTTGATACAATGGGCCAAGCTCTAAAACTAGAAAAGGAAATATTTGCATTTAAATCTAGCTTCAGATGCTTATTACATATGTTATCCTAGCTAAGTAATATGGCTGTTGCCTGCCTCCGTTTTCTTATTTGTAAAATTAGGGTAATAATTATACCTACCTTCCAAAAGTATTCTAAAAATGAAATTATACATGTGGGTTTTGCTAGGAAATTCACAGCAAAGATTTTTTTCCCCCCAATTAAACTTTTCACTTTACATTTAATTCATTTATACAAAATCTTTCAATTTTAGGTCATCAAAATTTTTTTATTTTACCTTATGTAATAATATGTTTTCCTTTTTATGGTTGGTCCCTTAATCCAAAAAAGAGTTACTTAATTCCACTTCTAAACTGTTTGTGATATGACTTTTACTTTCCATTTGGAGCTTATTTTGGTTGTGATTTGTAAATTTAAACAAAGTTTCTACTAGATATTTTCTAAACTTCTGAGTAGTTTTTGGGAATAATAGCTCCTCAACACAGTACCTTGAGTTTTTGCTTTAAGGAATTCTAAGCCATTAGATTTTATACTTAATGTTTGAATTATATATACATTTTTTTTTTACCAAATATTAAACCATGTTTAATTTCACAATTTTCTGGCATATTTTGAAATATGGTATTGATAGACTTCTTCCCTTTTTACTTATTTTAATTATAGCCCTTGGATTCCTTAGCCTTCTGTTCTTCCATGTAAATTTAAATATTATTTTAATTATATGTAGAGATATAAAAACATAATTTGATTAGCATGGTAGAGAATAAATTGATGTAGATAGTATTATAATTTAAATCATATTGGTGTGACTTACTCATGAGCAATTAATATTTTTCTCATTATTTAGATCTGTTGTTATCTCAAATGGAAATTTTGTAGTTATATTTATATGCTGCCTGTGTTTTAGCAGTTAGGGATTCATACAGTTTGCATTTATTTTAAATGAAATTTTTCTTTCATCCTCTTCATGCTAGATTTTGTTAACAGGCTGAAATGTTTATTATTTATATGCATTTATTTTGGCAAATTATTTTTAGTTATGAAATTGTTTCAACTAATTTTAGGTGACTTTTGAGAATTCTCCAATTAAATCTTTCTATTATAAGGAAAATGTTATATTACCTCAATTGCCATATGTTAACTTGCTATAATTTGAAGGATAAACTAATATTTTTAAAATAAATAGTAGATAGTATGAAAATAAATTCTGGCTACTTAGCTAATTATCTAGTAGTAGAAGTAGTAGTAGTAGTGGTAATAGTAGTAGTAGTAGTGGTGGTGGTGGTGGTGATGGTAATGGTACTTGTAGTAATGACAATGACAGTATTTAAATTATCCTTGATTTATTGGAAAGTCTTCTGGTTTGTCACAATTATACATAATAATTCTTGCTTTTTTGTGGTTTCTTTGTTCCAAACACTAATTAGCTAATTAAGAAAGGGTTTTTGTTGCTATGCTTTCTAATGTTTCTTAACATAAATGGATTTTATAGTTTCTCAAAAAACTTTTCTAAGCATAGTAATATAATTATTCAATTATTTAATTGTTGTTTTATTGTTATTAATATAGTCTATTATGTTTATATTTTTCCAGTATTGAATTAATCCTTCCTTTCTGATATAAAATCAACCTAATCATAGTGTATGATATTTTTGATAAGTTATTAGAGCTCATTCTTAAAATGTTTCTATTAATACTTATTGGAGATATATTGGTATCTACTTTTACTTTTCTCTTTTGACTCTCTCTGGTTTTCATTAAATCTATGTTAGAACTAATTTGGTAGAATCACTTATTTCTCCAATTTTTGAAAAGTTTTTGCAAGATTGAGATTAATTTTTCAAAGAATGTTTGATATAATGACCTTAGTAAATTACATTAATTTTGGAGGTATTTTCTTTGGAAGATTACTTACAAATTGTTCATTTTCCAATGGTAAGGAATAAGTATTACAAAGGACAAAATGTTGTTCCTGAAATCAGGAAAACCTGAGTTCAAAACACATTTTGGCTACTCACTACCTATTTGTCATTAGGTAAAGCAAATAACTTTTCCTACTTCAGTTTCCTCATCTGTAAAAAGTGATACTAATAGCAGTTACTTCCTAGAGTTTTTCCAAGAATAAAATTATATATATATAAGTATTAGCAAGGCTTAAAATCTTATATTAATGCTATTACATTGAGATTGTTTTTTAAATTACATTATTCTTAATTAATCTGTAAATCTGATAATTTATATATTCTTTGAAAATATTCATCCATTTGTTTTAAACTATCTGTTTTATCCAAATAATTGAACATCAGGGTTCCTACAAAATACTTTTATGTCTTCCAGTTTTGTGAATTATTTTCATTTTTTATTTTTGTTATTTGATTTTCCTGTTTTTTTTCCTTTAAATTAGCTAAATTTCAGAATTTTTTTTTTCAAAAAGAGAAACCCCCTTTTAATTTATTCAATTTTTTTCTTTAGGTTTTATTAATTTCTTTTTTGACTTTTATAATTTTTATTTGGTGTTTAATTGATTTTTTTAAAATTTGATGTTCCACTTTTTGTTGTTCATGTCCATTTCATTGCCATGCATATGTGATACACAAAATATTCTATATACAGTTGAAAGCACAAAATATGATTAAATGAAAATGGTTCTTCATTTCATATCATTTCTTTTTTAAAAACTATATAATGAATATTACATCTTATTTTCAAAACAGCCTTGTTTATTCTTTGTTCTGAACTTGGTTTTTCTTCTCTTTTGTGTGCTTTCAGAATCATTACAATTGGTGGTCTCTTTCAGTATGATTATTGCTAACACTTGTACCAACATAACATCTTTTATAATTTTCCATTCTCTTGAATTTTCTTTTCTCTTTGCCCCCATTCCATACTTCCTTTCAAATAAGAATAAAGTAGTAATACAGATGGTTTTTGCCTAAAACATATGACTATAAATGAAATAGTCACTATTTGCTATACTAGCCATCTTCCCCATCTCTTGCTCAATCTCTGATTCTAGTATTTCCTATTCTTCTTTTCTTTTTAAAAAATATCCCTCTGAAGCTTTCCTATCTCAATATTTGGATTTTTTTTTTATATATCATGACTCTCCTTTGCTTATTCTATAATACTTTTATGCCCTTTCTTTCAGAGTGTTAAGAAGTATCAGAGGAAAGAAGGTGGTTTAGGCAAGAAATATTATGAAAGTACAATAAAGAGAACTTAGCAACTAATTGGAAATGGAGTTGGAGAAAGATAAAGAATCAGGGGTTATCTATGGATTATAAGCCTGGATAACTTGTGTGATCATACTTTTTTTAATTGAAACTTTTTTATTTTCAAAACATGTACAAGGATATTTTTTTTCTCCATTGACCCTTGCAAAACCTTGTGTTCCAATTTATCCCCCATCCCTTCTCCTAAATGGCAAAAAATCTAGTGTATATTAAACATAGTAAAAATATATGTAAATCCAATATAGGTATATGTATTTATACAATTATCATGTGGCACAAGAAGAATCAGATCAAAAGGAAAAAAAAAGTGAAAGAAAACAAAATTTAAACAAACAACAACAAAAAAAGTGAAAATTCTATATTGTGATCTACACTCTATTCCCACATCCTCTTTTTGGATGTAGATGGTTCTTATCATCACAACATTATTGGAACCGAACTCATGTCTCATTGCTGGGAAGAGTCACCTCCATCAGAATTCACGCAGCTCTCTCCAGGCCCCTCTAAAATCATCCTGCTGATTATTTCTTCTAAAACAATAATATTCTGTAACAGTCACATACCATAACTTGTTCAGCTATTCTCCAACTGATGGTCATACACTCAGTTTCCAGTTTCTTGCCACTACAAACAAGGCTGCTACAGACATTTTTGTATATATGGGTCATTTTCCCTCCTTTAAGATCTCTTTGGGGTAGAAGCCCAGTAGAAACACTGTTGGATTAAAGGGCATGCACAGTTGGATAACCTTTTGAGCATAGTTCCAAATTGCTTTCCAGAATAATAGCATAAGTTCACAATTCCACCAACAATGTATTAGTGCCCAATTTTCCCACATCTCCTCCAACATTCATCATTAACTTTTTTTGTCATCTTAAGCAATCTGAAAGTTATATAGTGCTTTCTCAGCGTTGTCTTAATTTGCATTTCTGTGATGTAATGATACTTTCAAGAGTAATAGGAAAGTGTTGGAAGAAAGATATTGGAGGAAGGATCATGAGTGCAATTTTGGTCATATTTGAATTTGAGATGTCCAATTTTAGAATATTAGACATTGGAGTTGTAAGACTGAAAGATAGGTAAGAGGTCAAAGATAAACAAAGAGATGTGTGAATCATTTCCATAGAAGTGCTAAATTAGCACTTTTTAATTCTTGGTGAATTTATGAAATTGCAAATTGAAATATGATGGAGAGAAAAGAAAAGAAAAAGAAAAGAAAGAAAGGAAAAAAGGGGGAAAAAGAAAAGAAGACTCAAGACAAGGTCTCAAGGGACACTCATTGTTAGTAGATATGATATGGATGAAGAACCCACAAAGGAGACAAAGACAGAGAAATCAGAAAGTTTATAAAATCAGGATAGATTAGTAATGTCATGAAAATTTAGGTGGAAGAGGATATCAAGAAGAAGAGGATGGTTGACAATGTCAAAAGCTAAAGGGAAGTAAAGAAGGATAAACATTGAGAAAAGGTCATTAAATTAAGCAAGTAAAAGATTATTATTAAGTTTGATGGAAGAAGTTTCAGCTAATTATAAATTTAGAAGCCAGAATGATAAAAGATAAAAAGAAAGCAATAATAAATGAAGTGGAGGCAATGATTAAATGAAGTTCAAGGCTAAAGCCTAAAAAAAATTAGAAATAGAATGATAGATATCAGAGATAAACTTTTAAGTGAAGATATTTTTGAAGATAGGTGTGACTTGATCATGTTTATAAGCAACAACGAAACATCCAGTAGACCTGGAGAGATTAAATGTAGTTCAGAGAATGGAAATAATAGAAAGGAAAATCTATTGAACATCAACTGGAATAAGATTATATTTTGCTCCTAAGGTGATTTGCTTAGCAAGGAGAATAGCCACTCCTACATTTGATATAGGAGTGAAAGAGAAGATAGTAATGGAAAGCATCAGAGATGAAAAAGAGGGGAGAAAGGAAGCATTAAGTGAACGGCTTTAATTATTTTTTCAGTAGTATATGAGTCAAATTTTTGATTTTGGAAGTAGGGAAAGACAATATCATAAAATTCTGAAAATTGAAAAGGTTTGGAAAATGAGGTGTGATGAGTGGCATTGTGAATTCATTAGAGTAGAGCTCAGAATATTGACATTGATCTCTGAGAGCTCATATAAAATTACATAAAATATACATGTATGAAATCAAACACTTTTTTCATCATTTTCTCCAGCTATATTAGCAATACATCAATGAAGGAACAGTAGGTGGATAGTGGCAGTAATTCAAGGTCAGTATTTAGCAAGGCAAGATAAGCTAGGTTAAGACAAGAGATTCAACAAAAGAGAATTTTGTAGAGAGAGGTTACCCAGGGGGTCAGAATGGAGATATATATGTGTATTCACTTTTTCTTTTCATAAATTTAAGTAGTTTTTCTTTCTAATATGTAGAAATGTCATCCATTTTCTATTTTTTAGCATAGATTTTATGTTGTCAAGTGATTTAAAAACTATCTGTTCTTTATTCTTTCAAGTTGGTTGGTTTTAATATGAGACAACATTTTCTTCTATTTTTACTAGGATTTTGACTATGCTTTAATGTTTCATTCTGATTTCTGTCTTCCTATTAACAGCTTCATAGGTATCAGGTTCCTGTTTGGTTCTGAACCAATAATGGACATGGAAATTTGTGCAGCTTCAATAGATATTTAGTGCATGCAGCTCCCTCTAACTATCTGAAATTTCTATAGTTTCAGACTGGCTAAACTCTCTGTACTGCTTTCCTAGCTTATCTAACAGTTTCTATTCTCTTTACTTGGCTGTGATATAAATCAGTGATACATACTTTGCCACAAATCTATAGGCCTGCTTCCTTCCCTCTTTCTTTCTTTTCAATTCATGCTCTGATCACTTACCCAATTCATAATCCCACTACTGGGAATGAACAACAAGGTTACCAGTCCACCCTTGATCCATAGTTCCAATCTTAACCTTTTGTTTATATACTGAACTATTTATCTTGTTATGATGACAAAATGGCTCATTGTAATTTCTTTTTGGACTTCCTGGTCACTCCTTGCTCTGGTACTTTTCTTAAATTTGTTGTTGTTGTTGTTGTTGTTGTTGAAATAGTTGGTGAGAGACTTTGACTGGGACTGATTCTTCCTGAATAAATTATCTTTCCCCATTTTTCAAACAATTTCCATAGAATTATTAAACTGGAAAAACAAGCCAAATAATCAACCATTTCAATGTCTGATTTTATTATGGATAATAAAAATACTCGAGTATTTATTCAAAATTCAAATTTAAGCAAACATTTTCCTTATCATGAGGATAAGGAAAATCACAGAATGCTTATCATGATAATAATAAAATAATGAAATTGAAAGGACTGAAAAATGTTTTAAAATGATGGATTCTCATCTTCATTATTATCAGTTGCAAGGGTAAACTACTGGGATGCCAAATTTTTGATCAGTTGATTCAATAACCATTTATTTTAAAACCTACATATGTGGCAAGTTTTATTCTAGGTACTAGAAATAGAAAAAAAAATATCATCCTACTGTCAAGGAGCTTGCATACTTGTAATTCCTTTAATATGTCTTCATATCATTATTTTAAATGTATAGTATTTATTTCTTCTAGTACTGTTAATACTCCCAAAAGAATTTAGACATGCAACTTATTTTTACAAAAGAAAAGCTGCATGTAGTGCACATTCTATATGTAATCTTAAACTGAGAAGTATTAGTAAAATATTTTAGGTTTATAATTTGGATAATTAAACTGCTGTGTCAAAATGAAGCATTAATGCAAGTGTTTAAGATAAACTTCTACCACTTTTAGTTGAAATTTAACAAGATATTGAAATTAAGTGAAAGCTTGTAGTAGACTTATATGCTCTATAGAATTAAGAATTCCAATAGCCACATCACATGTCCATTTCATATCTTTATGTGCTTCTCTGGTAAAACAAAAGATAGACATGATTTCTCAAGATTCTTGTAGATGGGTAAATCATTTTTTACAAAACTGAAATATAATAATTTTGAAGGCAAAACACATGTAATATTTGTAAAGTGCTTAGCACAAAGACTGATACATATTAGGAACCCAATAAATGTTATTCTCCTTGTTGGCTTGAAATAAATCCTTTATTTTCTTTCCTTAATTATAAAAACTTGCTCAGATAAGGTTAACATACAATGATAAGCTAAACATTTAGATCTGGCACGTTTTTATTCAATTAACTGAAACATTCCACCCGGTGTGACCAATTGCATTTTAAGAACTAGAAAATTTTATGAAATATGCATGTTGACATTTACCAAAATTCCAGTATTAAATGCTTTAAAAGTATGAAATTTTGACAGGACCTATGAAAATATTTACATTGGCCTGAAATTGATTTTTTTATGAATGTGAAACAGTGACTTTGCATTTAATTACTAGTCACATCAAAATAACCAAACAAATCTATATTCTGAGGTTCCTGTTATAAGTTAGAGAGTATGTCTCTTCATACTTTCCTGAAACAAACTATGTATTTCCTGATTTACCCACACAAATTTACATAATCTGATTGATTTTCTTTTTTCAGAAAACATTAGAACTGTCCAAAATGACATGACCGCATTTCTGGATTTGCTTACAAGGATATTCAATAAATATCAATAATCCTGCATTTGTATCAGCTCACGTTATTCCCAAGATTTCTCATTATAGCATAGTATAGGGCAGAACACACAAGTTCTCCAAACACCCAGACTTCTCCTGAAATATACTATAATTATGACTACTTAATAAGTAACTTTTTTTTTAATTTTATGATTGAATTTATGAAAATGCAATAATTTAGGAATTCATTCCCAAGTGCCAAATACTATGCTATATTGGGAATAAAATGGAAATAAATGAGATAGTTATATATAATTGAGCAAATCAACTAGCATTTATTTAGCATTACGATATGCCAAACATTATGCTAAACATTAGGGAAACAAAAAGTAGAGAGAAATTTCCCCTACTCTCAAGGAATTCAGAGTCTAATGAAGGAGACAACATGCAAACAACTATGTACAAACAAGTTATATATCTGATAAATTGAAGGTAACCTCAGAGAAAAGGTATCAGAATGAAGGGGTTTGGGAAAAATTTCCCAAACAAGGTGAGACTAGCTGAGATGTGAAGGAAGCCAGGAAGCTATGAGACAGTGGTAAGAAACAAGTGTTTTGCAGAAATGGGGAAAAGCCACTGAAAAATCTTAATTAGGGATAGGGTGCCATGTCTAAAGAAAAGCATGGAGGCCAATATCATTTGGTCAGAGAGCAAATGGAAGGGGATAAAGTGAAGGACGACTGGGAAGGTAGGAATGGGCTAGATTATGGAGCACTTTGAAAATCAAACAAGATTTTATATTTGACCCTGAAAGGAGTAGAGAACCATGGGAGTTTACTCATTGAGTATGAATGTGTGTAGCAGTGTGCCTGTGTATGGGAAATAATCAGTTCAAGAATTTAGGAAGATAAATTTTACAGCTGACTAAAGGATACATTAAAATGATAAGAGACTGGAGGCCAGGACACTGACATAATACAATTGAACCTTCAGACCAATTCAGATTATGTTGCTAGAACATAGTAAGAGCAGATGATAAAGTCTGCTCACTTTTTATCCCATCACATGGAATAAAGTTGGTAACTTCTACTTCAAACAAGCTCTATGAGCAGTCAAGTATGTTCAATGTTTTCTGGGTAGGCTGAGCAAACATAAGCAGAAGGGCAAAGGAGTTTAGTTATATCTGGTGGTAGAAGATCTTCACATAGCTGGTGAGGAATGACTTCTGCACCTAACTGGAACTAGAGAAGGGGCAACATAGGAAGACAACAGGACCAAGATTATTATTTCAATTCCATCTTTCTTTCAAAATAATTTGTTCTTCAACAAATCTTTTTTCCCCTTTATATCAATAAATGTTTTCAAATGGCAATGGATAGAAATGTAACTTGGGAATGATCATGGGAAAAATCACATTGCCACCGTACTTTAATTCACTTCCACTGATTTTACAATTTTTCTATTAGTCATTAAATACCCATGTCACCACTGTTGCAAAAAAAAAAAATTTTTTTTTAAACAGTAACATCTTAGAGTATGTGCCTTACTAGTGATGTAGTTTTATCTGAAATATAATGTAAATATTTAAAACTGTATTTTTTCATACATATTTAGTGTAATGTATCTCTTTGTATATTACCTGTACTGTTTGTAGTGATTATCCTACACAACTTAGAATTTTTTTGGAAAAAAAGAAAAAAAAAAAACTCTTTTTTTTAAAAAAATTTATTTCATTTGCTTTTTATGCTTTGATTACCAGATTCTCTCCCTTCCTTCCCACCCTTATACCTTTAAAGGCACCTTTAAATGTGAAATTACATAAAACATTTCCATAAAAATCATGTTGTGACAAAAACAAATAGATTCCTCCCCCCCCAAAAAAAAAAAAAACTCGAAAAAAAATAAAAACAGACAATTCTGTATTCTTTAATCTATATTCAGACCCAATCAGTACTTTCTCAGGACATGGGCAGCATTTTTCATCATAAGTCTTTTGGAGTAGTCACAAATCATTGTATTGGTGAAAATAACAGTTACTCACAGTAGATCGTCACAAAACATTATTACATTGTATCAATATATTTCACTTTCCTTGATTCCTGGAGAACTTTAGAGGTTTTCCTGAAAGTATACTGCTCATTATTTCCCATAGAACAATAATACCATCATCATAATTACATACCACAATTTATTCGGTCATTGCCCAATGGATGGGCATCCCTTCAGTTTTCAGTTCTTTATCCTGAGAAGAGAATTGCTATGAAGAACTTTTTAAAGAATATGTCTTTTTATTTGTTTTTAAATTTCTTTTAGGATTCATACCTACTTTTAGGTCAAGGGATATGGATGATTTTATAGCCCTTTGAACAGTTTATATCTTTTCATTATTTATTAATTAGCAAATGACATTTTGTTTTTTACAAATTTACCTCAGTTCTCTTTACATTTGAGAATTAAAGCTTTCATCAAAGAAACTTGCTTCAAAATCCTTTCCCCAGTTACTTTCAGCAATTGCCCCCCCCATTTATTTTAATCTCTCTCTCTTTGCTTCCACACTGACCCTTCTGAAAAGTGTCTTGCTATTAACCACCCAACCCCTCCCAGTATGTCATTTCTTGTATGCTTCTCTCCCAGCTTCTCATACACCTTTACCCTCCTACTTTCCTTCAGGGTAAGATAGATTTCTATACCCATATAAAGTGTGTATGTTATTTCCTCTTTGAGCCAACTCTTGACTAAGGTTCACTCATATCTCCTCCTATCCGCCTCTTCCCCTTCACTGCAAAAACTTTTTTCTTGCCTCTTTTATGACAAATAATTTATTCTATTCCACCTCTTTTTTCCATTCTTCTTGTATATTCCTCTCTCACCCTTTAATTTTTTTTTTATATTATTCCTTCATATCCAGCTCACACCTATGCCCTTTGTCTATATATGTTCCTTCTAACGGCCATAATAATGAGAGAGTTCTTGTGAGTTAAAAGTGTCATCCTTCCACGTAGGAATATAAACATATTAAATTTTATTAAATTCTTTCTGAAATCTCTTTTCTGATGAACTCCTTATTCTTTTCCAGATTTCTGTGTTTGAAAATCAAATTTTCCATTCAGCTCTGGTCATTTCATCCCTAATGCTTGAAAAGTCTCTATTTCACCAAATGACAATCTTTCCCTCTGAAGGATTATACTTAATTTTGCTAGGTGATTCCTGGGTGCAATTTTAGCTAAATTGCTCTCTGGAATATCATATTAAAAGACTTTGGTCTTTTAATGTAAAAGCTATTAAATCTTGAGTTATCCTGACTGTGGCTCCCCTATGCTGAAATTTTTTTTCTTTCTGGATGCTTGCAATATTTTCTCCTTCACCTAGGAGCTTGGGATTTGGATATAATATTCCTGTGAGTTTTCATTTTGGGATATCAGGAGGTGATTGGTGGATTCTTTTAAGTTCTATTTTACTCTCTGTTTTTAGAATATCAGAAGAATTTCCTTGATAATATCTTGAAAGATAATGCCCAGACTGTTTTTTTTTTTTTAATCATGACTTTCAGATAGACCAATAATTTTTAAATTATCTCTTCTGCATCTATTTTACAGATCAGTTGTTTTTCCAAAGTGATATTTCACTTTTTTCTATTTTTTCTATTTTTTTGTGCTTTTTTGTATATTGTTGTATATTGAATTTTTATAATTAGCTTTCATTTACTCAATTCTATTTTTAAAACAATTATTTTCTTCACTGAACTGTATCTCCTTTCCCAATTGGCCAATTTTGTTTGTTAAGGTATTCTTTTTCTCATTAGCTTTTTGTATTTTCTTTTGCTCCACTCTCAATTCTTTTCCTAAATTTTCCTCTATCTCTTCTGATTTTCAAAGTCCCTTTTGAGCTTTTCCATGGCCTGAACCCGATTCTTATTTTTCTTAGAGGCTTTGGACATAAAAGTTTTGACTTTGTTATCATTTTCTGAGTGTGAGTTTGAATCTTTCTTGAGACTACAACATCTTTCAATGGTTATAAAGTTTTCCCTTTTTTTCTGCTCATTTTCAAGCCTATTACTCTGGTTTTAATTCTTTATTAAAGTTGCATTCTGTTTTCAGTGTGAAGGTTGTAGTACTCCAAGCTTCAGAGGTTTTTTGCAGCTCTTTTCAGAGATGATATCTAGGCTCTTTTTTTTTATGATCATGGGTCTCAGGTAGACCAATAATTTTAAAATCATTTCTCACAGATTTATTTTCTAAGTCAGTTATTTTTCCAACTTTTTTTCTGATTTTGTCTTCTTTTTTGTTTCCTGAGGAAAAGGAAAAGATGTCTAAGCTTCCATTTGCTCAATTCCAATTTTCAAAGAATTATTTTCTTCAGTGAACTTTTGTACTTTCTTTTTCATTTGACCAGTTTTGCTTTTTAAGGTCTTCTTTTCCTCATTAGCTTTTTTAAAAAATTTCCTCTTGTACTACTCTTAATTATCTTCTCAATTTTCCCTCAGTCTCTCTTACTTAAAATTTTTATTGTAGTATTTTTTAAAACACATTGTTTTATGAATCATCTTGGGAAAGAAAAATCATGGGAGAGAGGGAAAAAAAAAACAGAAAAAAAGAAGTGAACATAACATTTGTTGATTTACATTCAGTCTTCTTACTTGTTTTTTCTGGATGCCGATGGCATTTTCTGTCCAAAGTCTATTGGGATTGTTTTAGATCACTGACAGTGAGAAAAACCAGGCTTTTAATAGTTAATAGTGGCCCATTCTTGCTGTTACTACGTACAATGTATTCCTGGTTCTGCTTGTTTTGCTCAGCATTTGTCTCTTACTTAATTTTCAAAAATCATTTTGAGCTCTTCCTTGACCCAAAAGCAATTTTCTTTTTTCTTGGAGGTTTTGGATATTGGAGCTTTGACTTTGTTATCTTCTTCTGAGTGTGTGTTTTGATCTTCCTTCTTGCCATAGTAAGTTTCTATAGTCAGAATCTTTTTCTATTGTCTTCCTTAGCTTATTACTTAGCTTTTAACTCTTTGTTAAAGTAGGACTCCATTTTGAGAATAGAGGGTGCATTGTCCCAGTCTGTTTTCAGAGATTCTAGGGAACCTAACCACAGACATTCTTTTACCCTGAAACAATCAGGAATGGGGACACTGCACTGTGGCTATAAAGTCTAGTCAGCTAAAGCAACAGAGTCCTTCCTCAATGCTAGCAGAGAGAGCTAAGCTGAAGCTTCTGGAAGCTGCTATCCCCACTACTGCCCACACTCACTCCTGACTTACTAGTTTCTCAAAGCCCTCTCACCCCACTGACAGATCTTTCCCTCTGACCTTCCAAGTTGTCTTTGGTATCACTGGGCTGAAAGAGCTAGAAACTGCCAGTAATGCTGCTGATTCAGAGACCAAAGACTCTTTCCTGTTTTGTTGGTGCTGTGGCCAGGCCAGGGCCAGGGCAGAGCACAGCCTGCACTGTGATTGTGCATTAAACTTTCCATCCTGGTTCAATAGACCTTTCCTGATGCGTATTTTCCTGTGGCTGGAAAAATGTTCTAATTCATCCTTTGATATAGATGGGAGGAAGAGACAGTGTCTGTTTCAAGTCTTTTTAAGGATGGTAGCAAAGTAAGAAATGATAAGTGTGGGGGTGGGAATCAGAGACCCATATATAGTATGATATTCTATGAGCAGAGGAAGAAGACAGGTCAATGGCAAGGAATTAGGGAATGGAGAGAGAGAGAATAAAGAACTTTAGAAATAGGCAGATAATATTAATTTGATAATTAACTTTGTATCAGGAGTTTGTTTAGAGGTTTTTAAGGAACATGCATAAGGGTTCCATAGATACATAAAATAGCCAAGTTGGGAGGGAACTTAGAGATCATGTTATCTAATTTCTCAATTTAATAGATGAGGAAAATCAAGCTCAGGAAAAGGAAAAGATGTCTAAGGTCAGAGACTTGGTTAACTGCAGAAGTAGAACTCAGAACTAACTAGAACTGAGAACTTTCTTGATTCAAACTACATAATGCTCTCCCACTCAGCAAACTGATTTGGGAACTCTCAGAGTAGGAGAAAATAATAGATTCTCAGGCTATTTCACATGCTAATCTTCTAGTTCTCTAATATAAACTTTTTCAAGTTGAATTTTCTCCTCCCAAGTCTGTTTCAGACTTTCATAACTTTCTCAGCATACTTCAGTTTTTATCTTACTTCAGAAATTCTCTCATCACCTTGGGCCTTGTTTCTCTGAAACATGTATTTGCCTCTTTGTCCCATTGCTGAAATTCTTCTGGTCTTCCACTTTCCAGAGCAGTTCAAGCCAGAAACCTTTATTATTCTAGCACTTTTTTTCTTTGGTTTCATTGTATGTCATCACTATGCCCCTACATGTAATCTGCCTCACTTTTAAACTCTTTTCTATGTGTTGTCTTTTCCATTAGTTTGTGAAGTCTTGAGAATAAGCACTTTAATTTTGCTTACTTTGTATTCCAACATTATAACATCATAAGGACTTAATAAATTCTTGATGCCTGTTTTCTGAACTTTAATATGAGATAAATTGCTTTTAAATTTTTTCAAATATACTTAAGTAATATTTTGACCTATATGTATATATGCATATACATACACACAAACATTCATATCCTATTTTATTATGTACTGTAATTATTAGAAAAATTTTAATGCATACATGTCCTTTCATTTTTTTACATATTTCTATATGAGTCATCTTGGAAGAAAAAAATCAGAACAAAAGGGAAAAACCATGAAAAAGAAAAAAAAAATTGAGGGAAAAAAAAGATGAAAACAGTATGCTTTACTCTGCATTAAGTCTCCATAGTTCTCTATCTGGATGCAGATGTTATTTTCCATGCATAGTATGGTAGAATTGACTTGAATCACTGAATTGCTGAGAACTAATATAGTTGATTATCGATATAGCAGTTGATTATCACACAGTTTTGCCATTGCTGTGTATAATGTTTTCTTGGTTCTGCTTGTTTGATTCACTATTAATTCATGTAAGTCTTTCCAGGTTTTTCTGCAATCAGCCTCTTCATAATTTTTTTTAGAACAATAAAATACCATTACTTTCATTAATGACAATTTATTCAACCATTCTCCAGTTGATGGGCATTTATTCATTTCTGATATTTTGCACTACAAATAGAATTGCCATAAACAGTTTGCACATTTTTCCTCCTTTGAGATATCTTTGGGATACAATCACAGTAGTAGTACTTTTGGATCAAAGTGTATGCACAGTTTTATAGCCCTTTGAGCATAGATACAAATTGCTCTTCAGAATTGTTGGATCCGTTCACAACTTCACAAACAATGCATTGGTGTCCCGATTTCCCCACATTCCCTCTAACACTTACATGATTAAGAATTGAATTGGAAACTGGAATAACCTAACATTTAGAATTTCTTTTTAAGTTTGAAACCAATAAATTCAATAATAATATTTTATTCTATTTTAATTTTGTCATTTTAAGATGATTTTACACATCTTGTGACATTCTTTTTTTGAAAAATTCTCTTTAGTATTCCAGAGAGATGCTAATATTTTTCCCCCGAGGAAACAGACATGAAAAATTTATTGATATTGGTCAAGTTCATAATACTTATTATCAAAATTAGGATTGCTACTCATTTTAAAACCTTACCAAAATTCCTTTCAATTACTGCATATAAAAATATGGAATATCTGTGATTTCCTTAATGAAGGAACCTTCTAGTATGGGATCTCCCTTTACTAATGCAAATAATCATAACCACCAGTTATCCAATGTGATCTCTCTATCAACCATTCCATATTGCCTGTATTTCTAATCAATTTAACTCAGCAAACATTTGTTATGTATTTGTTGTGTGTAAAGCACTGTGAGAAGTATTGTTGATATTTTTTTTAATTTTTATAGCTTTTTATTTACAAGATATATGCATAGGTAATTTTCCAGCATTGACAATTGCAAGATCTTTTGTTACAACTTTTTCCCTTCTTTCCCCCACCCCTTCCTCCAGATGGCAAGTTGACCAATACATGTTAAATATGTTAAAAAAATAAGTTAAATACAATATATGAATACATGTCCATATAGTTATCTTGCTGTACAAAAAGAATTGGACTTTGAAATAGTGTACAATTAGCCTGTAAAGGAAATCAAAAATGCAGGCAGACAAAAATAGAGGGATTGGGAATTGTATGTAGTGGTTCATAATCATCTCCCAGAGTTCTTTCGCTGGGTATAGCTGGTTCAATTCATTACTGCTCTCTTGGAATTGATTTGGTTCATATCATTGTTGAAGAGGGCCATGTCCTCCAGAATTGATCATCATATAGTATTGTTCTTGAAGTATATAATGATCTCCTTGTCCTACTCATTTCACTTAGCATCAGTTCATGTAAGTCTCTCCAGGCCTTTCTGAAATCATCCTGTGGGTCATTTCTTACAGAACAATAATATTCCATAATATTCATATACCACAATTTATTCAGCCATTCTCCAATTGATGGGCATCCACTCAGTTTCCAGTTTCTGGCCACTACAAAGAGGGCTGCCACAAACATTCTTGCACATACAGGTTCCTTACTCTTCTTAAAAATCTCTTTGGGATATAAGTCCAGTAGTACTGTTGATATTTAAAAATAAATTAAACTCTCTCCCTTCAAGAAGTTTACATGCCATAGAGATACATAACATGGACACTGATAATTAAAAAAACATGGGTTCTAGAACTACTTTAATACCCTAGGAGCTACAACTATTAATTTTATCCATCTGGATGTCATTTTCCACATCTAAAAAAAGTTAGAATTAAACAAGATCAGAGGTGTCAAACTCACAGATCAAAATGTAATTGGGATATTTTTAACAAAATAAAAATATAGTGTAATATAGATGATGTTAATTTGTAGTTTTCTAAGTCACTGTGAGCTACAGGGTTCCTTTTCTATTTCCATTTGACTCAGTGAATTGAATGATATCTAAGTTCATCTGTAGGGCTAACTGTCTCTGATATTTTGAGTGTTTTATTTCTTATCCCAGCAGAAAATTTTAGGGACATTTATACCATTCTTCAGAAAAGACAAAAAGAAAACTTTATAATTTTAATTATTGCATAAGCAATACATAATTTACCATGCTATGTCTTTCATTAATCTCTGTTGATAGTTGTCATTCAAAAATATATTCCAGCTTAGACTGGATTCATTCTCTCTTTCATGTTTACATTTGAATTTAGGTCTGTCACAACTGATAAAGGATGATAAATGTGACATTGCTGCATCGAAAGATCATTAAATGTCAGTTTGTGTACTGGCAGGCAAATGGCTGGCAGAAAGTCAATGACTCACAAACTGTATGAAGTATGAAGAGCAGCAATGGAGCTAGGGCAGCATAGAATCCTGCAAGCTATGAGCAATCAATCAATCATTTTTTATTTTATTATTTTTTTTTTTTACTGAGGCAGAGGAAAATTGGGCTAAAAGACATTGTTGCAAGAGAAGGTAGAGAGCAAGACATCTTTTTTCAGGAGGGATTTTTATTTGCATTTGTAACCTTCAAGCCAAAAGAAGTAGTGATAATTGGCTAAGAAATCAGTTCATTGCACACTGGTCAATTTCTTTGAACAGTTTCTCTAACATTACATGTCCTTCATGCACAGATCAGAGAAAAGCCATTTTTTTTCCTAGACTGAGCAGATGACATATAAATGTTCAAAGTCTTTTCTGGTAAACAGTGAAGCTTCTAAGATGAACATTTTGCTCAGCATGACAAATAAAAGTAAATCCATATATATCTTCAGTGCCCTTTCTTTAAACTTTGTATAATTTATTCAGTTTTCCACTTTACTTGATCTTTGTAATTTCTTTGAATTGCTTCCCCAAACTTCCTAAAATATAAAGTTTACTTAAAACGGTATGGAAATGCTTATTCCTTATTAATATTTATTTCCCAAAAACCTTTTAAAGGCATCAGCCAGAACACAGAGCACTTAACATCTTTCCTCAGTAATCTAATTCATTTGTGTTTTAAACATAGGCTGGAAAATGAAAAACATTGTTCCTGCTTACCTGCAGGTATCCCTTATATTTATGAATTTGTATAATCTAGTTCACTTTCATTTAATGAAAATGGAGAGAGAGAGAAAAAGACACAGATTGAGAAGCTAAGCAGCAGATCTGATGACTGCAGAAGTTTACAATGGTGAGCTTTTCATTGGTCCCTCTATTTGATTCAGAGTATATCTTATGATGAGTTATGAAATCCTAAGTATGAGTATTTCTTCTGAAGACAACACTATTTCAAGTCTAATGCACAGTTAGAAACCTTTAATGTAAAGTACAATCAGCATATCTTTTACAGAATAATTTGATAGACACTTTATTTGAGATAAAAAGAAAAAAATGAAATACTTCCAAACGCTGTTTTTTCCCATATAATTCCTTTCTTTCAACATTGATTTATGAAGGAGGGAACAATGATTTTAGGGATCTGTTTGAAGAAATAGTTCACACAATGCTACCCTCACATTGGAAATGTAGTCTGATACTTATCCTCTTCTCAAAAGTACCATAAAAGCAGTATTATCACAAGCAATTTAGGAAAGCCCAAGTAAATTTGACTCATATACTTTAAAATCCAAAGCTTCTTCTTTATAAGAGAAGGCCAATTTTCTTAAGTACATAAATCTCCTTCAAGAATAGAAAGGGGAAAAAATTTAAACTGCAAATCTATGGAAAAAATGTCATCCAGTTTCAGTGCACAAAATGTAAAAAAAGGCTCTTGAAAATAAGAAAACATGATTATATATGTATTATTTAATTTTAAAAATATCCTCATGTATTTCTTCTCCTAGTGCTTTTCATTTGTAATTGTATTTTTTTCAGAGATAGATTTCATCTACTTTTTGGATGAATTTGAATATTGAAGGAAAAGATTTACAAGATGTTGGGGAGAAAGGAAACATTGTAGAAAACATATAGCTCTATTCAGTCAAATAATATTAAATTCCTGTTTGACTAGCATTGAACTAAGCTTGAACAGAAACTTTTTAAAATAAATCTTACTTATTGTGACCAAATATTGCATCAATCTCTCATCATTATTAATCTCATTGGGTTCAAAAATCAGCTCACATATTTGGGGGAAAATAGCTAAACAACAGAGATGCTATTTGGAATTTTTAGTAAACTGCAAACATAATTTGGATCAACAGTGTGACATTAAGGCAAGGACAGCAATGCAATAATAAATAGCATTAAGAAAGATCAATAATATCTGAAGTAAGAAAGTGATCATCTCAATTATGAATGTTGGAGGGAATATGGGAAAACTGGGATACTGATGCATTGTTGGTAGAGTTGTGAATGGATCCAACTATTCTGGAGAGCAATTTGGAACTATGCTCAAAAAGTTATGAAACTATGCATACCCTTTGATCCAGCAGTGCTATTATTAGGCTTATATTCCAAAGAGATACTAAAGAAGGGAAAGGGACCTGTATGTACCAAAATGTTTGTAGCAGCCCTGTTTGTAGTGGCTAGAAACTGGAAATTGAATGGATGCCCATCAATTGGAGATTTGCTGGGTAAATTGTGGCATATGAATGTTATGGAATATTATTGTTCTGTAAGAAATGACCAGCAGGATAAATACAGAGAGGCTTGGAGAGACTTACATGAACTAATGCTAAGTCAAATGAGCAGACCCAGATCATATACCCTTCAACAACAATACTATATGAGGATCAATTCTGATGCAAGTGGATTTCTTTGACAATGAGAGGATCCAATTCAGTTCCAACTGATCAGTGATGAATAGAACCAGCTACACCCAGTGAAAGAACACTGGGAAATGAATGTGGATTGCTTGAATTTTTGTTTTTCTTCCCATTTTATTTTTACATTTCAAAATCCAATTTTTCTTGTGCAACAAGAGAACTGTATAAATATGTACACATATGTTGTATTTAAGATATACTTTAATATGTTTAACATGTATGAGACTGCCTGTCATCTAGGGGAGGGAGGTAGAGGGAAGTAAAGAAAACGTTGGAACAGAGTGATTGGAAGGGACAATGTTGAAAAACTACCCATGAATATGTTCTGTCAATAAAAAGCTATAATAATAATAAAAAAAAGAAAGTTATCATCTTATCATACTCTGCCCCAACCAGACACCAAAGGAAATACTCTGTGCAGATTTGGATACCATATTTTAAAAAATAAAATTACTTAAATTAAAAAATAAATTATAATTAAGAAGCATTCCAATGAGAAAAAAAAACAAGACCTCAAGTTCATAATATATGAGGTTCACTTTACTGAACTGTTGATGATATTTAACCTAAAAAAAGAGGAGATTTGGATTAGACATAAGAGTAGGCTTTGGAGGTTTAAAGATCTATTCAATGAAAGTGGGATTTAGCAAGTTCTTTTTAAGGCAGAAAACAAGCAGGAATGTATTGAAGTAAGAGACAAATAAAAAGGATTGAGGATGGCAGTGACATCCAATTCAACTACTACAGGGTCTATTTAAGCAAAGGTTGAACATCAAGTAACCAGAAAAATATCAGGATAGTTGCTTTCTTCTCTCCTGAGAGAAAAATTTCAGTAAACTGAAAATTATCAGATTTGTAATGAATAAAATTAAATGCACAAGTTTTGCACTGCACATAAGAAAACTTAAATATTTATTTCTTAATCTCATTATGTCTACCTACCTTGTCCCTTAATTGTTTCATACACATACAGCACAGTGATCCCAAGCAGCCTTGAAGGACTGAACTTATTGGACACGGCTGGGAGAGATTGCATTAATTTAATGGGTAAAAAAAAAAAAAAAAAAAAAAGTAAATATAAAATCAAAAACCATGCTGAAAGCCATAATGATCATTTAATTTTAGAGTTAATTTTAGAAACTTTACTTCCTGCTTTTTTTTGAAGAGGTGGGGAATTCTATAGATGTGGAAATTTACCTATCCTGTCAGGGTATCAAGTTGTTGGTAAATTTGTGGAACTGAATGAGGAATGATGGATATATTTGAAAATGAATGATGTAAGAGGGAAAAGGTATAACTAAAATATGATTTTTAAAAGAAAAAATATGAATGGCTATAGAACCAAATATGTAGTACTAGGAAAATTATATTCATGATTACTACAAAGTAAAAAGGACTCTTAAAATCATATCAATTATAATTATCAAGTTTTATGGAAAAGATTAAAACTTGAAGGGTTTTTTTTTTCATGTTGTAGGAAAATAGGAATGTGGGTGTGAATGATTACATGTGTTCCTAGATTTATTTATATATTACATATGGCAGTGAGTGTACAATTTATTTTTTTACCCAGAATAAAGATAGAGGCAAGGAGGTATCATTGTGGAGTACAATATTGAGAGCAATCTCACTTTAAATCTAATCTGAGCCACTTTCTAGCTGTGTGACCCTGGAAAAGTCACTTGACTCTGCCACAATACAGTGGAAAAAGAGGTGAGAAATCATTTCTGTATCCTAAGATCTTTCAACAAGTTGAACAGTATTGGCAAGTTATGGTGTATAGGGTCATGGATAGTTAGATGTAACTGAATAACTAAAGAACAAGAGTAAACATAATTAAGTGACTAGAGATAATAAGCAGGGACATAGAGGAGACTTTTTTTTCAACCTATGAGGGAATTTAATTTTATTTATTTATTCACTGAAATTCACTATTTTAATTTTTCCAATTACATGTAAAGATAAGTGTAATATTCTTTTTTGGAAAAAAAAAGAGTTGCAAATTTTCTCCCTCTTTTATTCCTTTCCCTAACTCCAAAATGTTGAGCAAATTGATATAAGTTATTTATGTGCCATCATGTAAAATATTTTTCCAGTTTTAGTCATTTTGTGAAAGAAGAAGCAGACTAGAAGAATAAAGCCACAAAAATAAACTGACATTCAACTATGGGAAACCAGAGTGTTTCAAGAAAAGAGCAGGGAAACTTACTGCTAGAAAACACAAGGGGCCCCTGTACACAAAGCTAAGGTTCAGAGCAGCACAGGAAGCATGGAACAGCTCCTCCTTTACTCCAAAAGCAGAGCTTAACCATAAAAGTTAAAAAAAAAAAAGTGGAAATATCAAAAGAAAAGAATAGAAAATGAACAAGAAATAAAAAAAAACCTTTACCATAGAAAATTACTATGGTGGCAGAGAAAATCAAAACACCAACTTAGATAAAGAGAAAATTTCAACTTTGTCAAAAAAGTCCACTTCCATCAGAATACATCCTCATACAGTATTGTTGTTGAAGTATATAATGATGTCCTAGTTCTGCTCATTTCACTCAGCATTAGTTCATCTAAGTCTTTCCAAGTCTCTCTGTATTCATCCTTCTGGTCATTTCTTACAAAACAATAATATTCTATAACATTCATATTCCACAACTTATTCAGCCATTCTTCAATTAATGGGCATCCTTTCAATTTCCAGTTTCTAGTCACTATGAAAAGGGCTGCCACAAACATTTTTGCACATAGGGGTCCCTTTCCCTTCTTTAAGATCTCTTTGAGATATAAGCCCAGTAGTAACCCTGCTTTGACCCTAGATCAAATGGTATGTAAAGTTTAATAACTTTTTGAGCATAGTTCCAAACTGCTCTTCAGAATGGTTAGGATGCATTCACAATTCCACCAACAATGTATCAGTGTCCCAGTTTTCCCACATCCCCTCCAACATCTGTCATACTAACCAATCTAAAAGCATTAGGAAATTAGATGCTATACCATTAAGTGCATATATGTTTAGTATTGATATTGCTTCATTGTCTATGCTACACTTTAGCAAGATATAGTTTCCTTCCTTATCTCTTTTAATTAAATCAATTTTTTGCTTTTGCTTGATCTTAGATAAGGATGGCTATCCCTGCTTTTTTTTTTTTTTAATTACACCTGAAGCATAGTAGATTCTGCTCCAGCCTTTTACTTTTACTCTGTATGTATCACCCTGCTTTAAATGTGTTTCCTGTAAACAACATGTTGTGGAATTATAGTTTTTAATCCAGTCTCCTATCCACCTCTGCTTTATGGGAAAGTTCCTCCCATTCTCATTTATAGTTAAAACTTCTAATTCTGTATTTGGAGCCATCTTCTTATCATCCATTTCACTTAGGTTTGTGGATATAAAGTTGGGCAAAGTAATTCCTAATTATTGCTTTAATTTCCTCTTCATTAGTGGAGAGTTGTCCCTTTCCATTTTTAAGAATAACAATTTGATTTTTCTTTTTCCTTTTTATAATCAAATTTACCAAAGGTTTATCTAGTTTGTTGTTGTTGTTGTTGTTTTTTTTTTCATAAAACCAACTCTTAGTTTTATTTATTAATTCAATATTTTTTACTGTCAATTTTATTAATTTCTCTTTTTAATTTTAGAATTTCAATTTTAGTATTTGATTGGGGTTTTTTAATTTGCTCTTTTTCTAGCTTTTTAAGTTCCAAGCCCAATTCATTGATCTTCTCTTTCTCTATTTTATTCAAGTAAGCCTCTACAGATATAAATTTTTTTCTTATTACTACTTTGGTTGTATCTCACAAATGGTGTTATATAGTCTCATTGTCATTCTCTTGGGTGAAATTATTGATTGTGTCTATGATTTGCTGTTCCACCTATTCATTCTTTAGGATGAGATTATTTAGTTTCCAATTACTTTTTGGTCTATTTTCCCCTAGCTTTTTGTTGAATGTAGTTTTTATTGCATCATGATCTGAAAAGAATCCATTTACTATCTCTGCCTTTCTGCATTTAATTTTGAGGTCTTTATGTCTGAATATATAGTCAATTTTTGTATAGGTTCCATGAACTACTGAGAAGAAAGTGTACTCCTTTCTGTCTCCATTCAGTTTTCTCCACATATCTATCATACTTAACTTTTCTAATATTCTATTTATCTCTTTAACTTCTTTCTTATTTGTTTTATGGTTTGATTTATCTAATTCTCAGAGTGCAAGGTTGAGATCTTCCACTATTACAATTTTGCTGTCTATTTCTTCTTGCAGCTCTCTTAACTTCTCCTTTAGGAAATTAGATGCTATACCACTTGGTACATTTATGTGTAGTATTGATATTGCTTCATTATCTATGCTATCCTTTAGCAGGATATAGTTTCCTTCCTTATCTCTTTTTATTAGATCAATTTTTGCTTTTGCTTGACCTGAGATAAAGATAACTACCCCTGCTTTTTTTTTTTTTTTTAATTTAAAAAAAAATTTTTTTTGGAGGAATATCTCTTTATTCACCATGCTTCTAGGAAGACTGAATGTCTTTTTTTTTTTTAATTTTTTTATTTAATAATTACATTATATTTACACTCATTTCTGTTCCGATTTTTTCCCCCTCCCTCCCTCCACCCCCTCCCCTAGATGGCAAGCAGTCCTTTATATGTTGGATATGTTGCAGTATATCCTAGATACAATATATGTTTGCAGAACCGAACAGTTCTCTTGTTGAGTAGGGAGAATTGGATTCAGAAGGTATAAATAATCCGGGAAGAAAAACAAAAATGCAGATAGTTCACATTCGTTTCCCAGTGTTCTTTCTTTGGGTGTAGCTGCTTTTGTCCGTCATTTATCAATTGAAACTCAGGTCTCTTTGTCAAAGAAATCCACTTCCATCAAAATATGTCCTCATACAATATCGTTGTCGAAGTGTATAATGATCTCCTGGTTCTGCTCATTTCACTTAGCATCAGTTCATGTAGGTCTCTCCAAGCCTCTCTGTATTCATCCTGCTGGTCATTTCTTACAGAACAATAATATTCCATAACATTCATATACCACAATTTACCCAGCCATTCTCCAATTGATGGGCATCCATTCATTTTCCAGTTTCTAGCCACTACAAACAGGGCTGCTACAAACATTTTGGCACATACAGGTCCCTTTCCCTTCTTTAGTATTTCTTTGGGATATAAGCCCAATAGAAACACTGCTGGATCAAAGGGTATGCACATTTTGATAATTTTTTGGGCATAATTCCAGATTGCTCTCCAGAATGGTTGGATTCGTTCACAACTCCACCAACAATGCATTAGTGTCCCAGTTTTCCCGCATCCCCTCCAACATTCATCATTATTTTTTCCTGTCATCTTAGCCAATCTGACAGGTGTGTAGTGGTATCTCAGAGTTGTCTTAATTTGCATTTCTCTGATCAATAATGATTTGGAACACTCTTTCATATGAGTGGTAATAGTTTCAATCTCATCCTCTGAAAATTGTCTGTTCATATCCTTTGACCATTTATCAATTGGAGAATGGCTTGATTTCTTATAAATTTGAGTCAGTTCTCTATATATTTTGGAAATGAGGCCTTTATCAGAACCTTTAACTGTGAAAATGTTTTCCCAGTTTGTTGCTTCCCTTCTAATCTTGTTTGCATTAGTTTTATTTGTACAAAGGCTTTTTAATTTGATGTAATCGAAATTTTCTATTCTGTGATCAGTAATGGTCTCTAGTTCATCTTTGGTCACAAATTTCTTTCTCCTCCACAAGTCTGAGAGATAAACTATTCTATGTTCCTCTAATTTATTTATAATCTTGTTCTTTATGCCTAGGTCATAGACCCATTTTGATCTTATCTTGGTATATGGTGTTAAGTGTGGGTCCATGCCTAATTTCTGCCATACTAATTTCCAATTATCCCAGCAGTTTTTATCAAATAATGAATTCTTTTCCCAGAAGTTAGGGGCTTTGGGTTTGTCAAACACTAGATTGCTATAGTTGACTATTCTGTCTTGTGAGCCTAGCCTTTTCCACTGATCCACTAATCTATTTCTTAGCCAATACCAAATGGTTTTGGTGACTGCTGCTTTATAATATAATTTTAGATCAGGTACAGCTAGGCCACCTTCATTTGATTTTTTTTTCATTAATTCCCTTGAGATTCTCGACTTTTTATTGTTCCATATGAATTTTGTTGTTATTTTTTCTAGATCAATAAAATATTTTCTTGGAAGTCTGATTGGTATAGCACTAAATAAATAGATTAGTTTAGGGAGTATTGTCATCTTTATTATGTTCGCTCGGCCGATCCAAGAGCACTTAATATTTTTCCAATTATTTAAGTCTGACTTTATTTGTGTACTACCCCTGCTTTTTTGACTTCACTTGAAGCATAATAGATTCTGCTCTACCCTTTTACCTATACTCTGTATTATTACCCTGCTTTAAATGTGTTTTCCATAAACAACATATTGCAGGATTCTGGCTTTCGATCCAGCCTGCTATCTGCCTCTGCATTATGGGAGAGTTCATCCCATTCACATTTATAGTTAAAATTACTAATTCTGTATTTCCTACCATCTTCTTATCCCCAGATTATGCTTTTCTTTTTTCTTTTTCTCCCTCCTCCCTTGTGCCCCCTGTATTAAATTTATGGGCACCACTTGCCTCACGAAGCTCTCCCTATTTAGAATCCCTTCTACCCTCTTTGAGTCCCTCCCTCTTTCTTATACTTTCCTTATTATTTCTATATTCCCTTCTATTTAGCCTATTATTGTCCTTTTCCCTTTTCCTCTCCCACTTTTTAATGAGGTGAGAGAAGTTTCTCTGTAAACCAAATATGTCTAATATTTTCTCTGTGAGCCAAATGCAAGATTCACACAATGTTCTTCCCCCTCCCTTAATTCCCTCAGATATGATAGGTTTCCTTTGCCTCTTTGTGATATGTAATTTCTCTCTTTTTACCTCCACTTTTCCCTTTTTCTGATATAATATTCTTTCCATTTCTAATTCTCTTTTTTTATATTATAACAGTAAATTCAAATTATAAATGCACTCTTTATGTATGCCTGTAACAGAAATACAGTTCTCAAGAGTTCTTTTTATCTTTTTATGCTTCTCTTGAGTCTTATATTTAGAGGTCAAATCTTTTGTTTAGTGCTAGTTTTTTCATTAGGAATAAATGGAATTCAACTGTTTCATTGAATGCCCATCTTCTTCCCCTGGAAGAAAATGCTCAGCTTAGCTGGGTAGTTTATTCTTGGCTGCATTCCAAATTCTTTTGCCTTTCAGAACATCAGATTCCAGGCTCTTTCATCCTTTAATATGGAAGCTGCTAGATCCTGAATGATCCTTATTGTGACTCCTCAGTATTTAAATTGTTTTTTCGGGGGAGCTGCTTATAGTATTTTTTCCTTAATCTGATATTTCTGAAATTTAGCCACAATATTCCTTGGAGTTTTTGTTTTGGAATCATTTTCAGAAGGTGTTCGATGAATTATTTTCAATGCCTATTTTACCTTTTGATTCTATTATGGCTGGGCAGGTCTCTTTGATGATTTCCTGAAAAATAGTGTCTTGGCTCTTTTTTTATTTTTGAATTATGGTCTCAGGAAGCACAATAATCCTCATATTATCTCTCCTAGATCTATTTTCCAGGTTTGTTGTTCTGATTTTTAATGAGTTATATTCTTCATTTATTTATTTATTTATTTTTTACTTTTTGTATATGTTGAATTGAATTTTTAAATGAGTTGTTTTCTCTATGGAATTTTTTTTTTTCATTTCACAATTCTTTTTTTAATATGTTATTTTCTTTTTCCAATTCACAAATCCTACTTTCCTGGGTGTTCTTTACCATTTCCATTTCACATTTCAGGAAGTTGTTTTCTTGTTCCACTTTATCAAATCTTTCTTTTAGTGAGTTATATGCCTTTTCCATACTCTCTTGCAGAGCTTCTCTTTTCTTTTCCCATGTTTCTTGCTAACTCTCTTTTAAGGTCATTTTTTAAATTTCTTCTAGGAGAGCCTTGTGTGTTGGGGACCAGATTGTTTTGTCTGGAGACTGTCTGCTATTAGTCTGTTTAGGGTTGAAAATCTATTCTCTTTCAGTATAGAAGCTATTTATAGTTACTATTTAAATAAAAATAATAATAACAATAATTTAAAAAACACTTGGGGTCTGCCTTTAGGTCAAGGAGTTTCTCAGCTTCGTATATAAAATAGGGACAGACAACGACAGACTGTGAAGAGCAGCCATGATGAGGAAGTGTTACTATCCTGGGAAGAGCGGCTGCACTGTGGTCATGCTGAGTCACTCCTGGTGCTTTTTTGAGTCACTCTGGTGTTTTGGGGTGCACTATACTTTTGGCATTTGTGTAACTTCTCTACTGAGCTAGTGCTTTGCAACCAAAGCAGAGCAGCCAACCTGTGGTATAGTCCTCCTGCAAATTCTCCATCTGTGGAGACTGCCCCCTGCCCCCAGTCTGCTCAGCCTGCACTAGGCTTTGTGTTCTGCCTCCCTGCCCGTGCTGGCTTCCTCCAGCATGATCAAGACAGAACTTCTGCTGGTAATTTGTTGTACTCCCAATATTCATGGATTCTACCAGTCAAGCACTACTTCAGTGGCTGAATTTTGTATTCAGTAGTGAGGGTAGAAGGAAGTTCAGAATGAAGTGTGTGTCCACTCTACCATCTTGGCTCCATCCCTTTCCAATTGTTTAGATCTGACTTTATTTGTGTGAAAACTGTTTTGTAATTATGTTCATATAGATCTTGGTTTGTCTTTGCAGTAGACCCCCAAATATTTTATTTTATTTACAGTAATTTTCAAAAGAAAATTTTTTTTTTTTTATTTCTCTTCTTGATAGGCTTTCTTAGTAATATATAGAAATGCTCATGATTTGTTACAGTTTATTTTATATTCTGCAACTTTGCTATTGTTTTCAGTCGGTTTTTGAATGATTTTCTAGGATTGTCTAAGTATATCATCATATCATCTACAAAGAGTGATAGTGGTATTTCCTCATTGCCTGTTTTAATTCCTTGAATTTCTTGTTCTTTTCTTTTAAATTTGGTATTTATTTGGAGCGTTTTAATAATTTTTTTGCCAAGGTTTTTTAGTAGCATGCTTAGTTCGTTGAGCCTTTCTTTCTCTATTTTATTGAAATAAACATACACACACACATACACACACACACACACACACACACACACACACACACACATATATAGTTATATAATTACCCCTAAGAAATGTTTTGCTTTCATCCCATAAATTTTGGTATGTTGTCTCATTATTTTAATTCTCTTGGATAAAATTATAGATCATTTATCTGGTTTGCTGTGTCACCTACTCAATCTTTAGGATTAGATTTTTTATTTTCTACTTCATTTGTGGTCTATTTTGCCATGGATCTTCATTACGTGTAATTTTTATTGCATCATAATCTGAAAAGGATGCATTTACTATTTCTGATTTTCTGCATTTGATTGTAAGATGTTTATGCCCTAGTAAATGGTCAGTTTTTACGTAGTTTCCATGTGCTACTGATGAAAATCAAATTCCTTTATAATACTCTTCAATTTTTTCCAAAAGTTTATTATAACTACTTTTCTAAACTTCTATTTATCTCCTCAGCTTTTTTTCTTGTTGATTTTTTTATCTGACTTATCTAGTTCTGATAAAATGAGGTTGAGATATCCCACTAGATTTGTTTTACTTTATTTTTTCTTTCAAATTTCTTAACTTTTTTCTCTAGGATTTTGAATGTTATACCACTTAATGTATACATGTTTAGTAATATTTTTTTCATTATTTATGGTACTCTTTAACAAGATATAATTTCATTTCCCATTTCTTTTAATTAGATCCATTTTTTTTTTGTTTTTCCTTTATCTGAAATCAGAATTGGTAGCCTTGCTTTTTTTTTCTTCAGCTGAAGAATAACAGATGCTGTTCCAGCATTTTAGCTTTACGTTGTATATATTTCGTATGTTGATTCTTGGCTATAGTCTAAGCTCCTATACCTCCTGAAATATCATATCCCAGGCTCTTTGATCCTTTAAAGTGGAAGCTGCTAGGATCTGTGTAATCCTGAATGTGACTCCTCAATATTTAAATTGTTTTTATCTAGCTAATTGCAGTTATTCTGTCCTTGATAATTCTGGAATTAAGCTACAATATTCTTTGTTATTTTCCTTTTGGGTCTCTTTCAGGGATGATCTGTGTATTCTTTCAATGGCTATTTTAACCTGTCATTCTAAGATGTCAAGACAGTTTTTCTTGATTTCTTGAATCTTTTTTTCATCATGGTTACTACTTCCTGGTAGAGTAATTCTTAGACTGCCTCTTCTGGTCCAGGTCATTTTTTTCTCAATGAGGTATTTTACATTTTCTTCTGTTTTCATTGTTTTGCTTTTGTTTTGAGTAAATCTGGATGTCTCATTGTGTCATTCACTTCCATTTATCCAATTCTAATTTTTATTGAATTGTTTTTGTCTGTTAGCTTTTTTACATCATTTTGCATTTGGTCAATTATACCTTCAAAGGAGTTTTGTTACTTGGATTTTTTTTTTCCATTTCACTAGTTATATTTTTTATGTGTTTGTTCTCTTTTCCTATATGCCCCATTCTATTTTTTAAGAAGTACTTTTCTACTGAGACACTGTTGGTGGAACTGTGAATGGATCTGACTATTCTGAAAAGCAGTTTGGAACTATGCTCCAAAGGTTATCAAACTGTGCATACCCTTTGACCGGCAGTGTTTTTACTGGGATTATATCCCAAAGAGATCTTAAAGGAAAGAAAGGGACCCACGTGTGCAAAAATGTTTGTGGCAGCCCTTTTTGTAGTGCTAGAAACTGAAAATTGAATGGATGCCCATCAATTAGAAAATGGCTGAATAAATTATGGTATATGAATGCTATGGAATATTATTGTTCTGTTAGAAATCAGCAACAGGATGATTTCAGAGAGGCTTGGAGAGACTTACATGAACTGATGCTAAGTGAAATGAGCAGAATCAGGAGATCATTATACTGCAACAAGAAGATTATATGATGATCAATTTTGATGGACATGGTTCTTCAACAATGAGTTGATTCAAACCAGTTCCAATTGTTCAGTGATGAAGAAAGCCATATACAGCCAAAGAGAGGTCTGTGGGAACTAAATGTGGGCCACAAATAGCATTTGTACTCTTTGTTTCTTTCTAAATCTGATTTTTCTTGTGCAGCAAGATAACTGTATAAATATGCATATTTGACTTATATTTACAAATATATATATATTTGATTCAACATATACTTAACACATTTAACATGTATTGGACTACCTGCCATCTAAGGAATGGGGTGCAGAGAAGGAAGGAAAAATTTGGAACTGAAAATTTTGCAAGGGTCAATGTTGAAAAATGACTCATGCATATGTTTTGTAAATTTAAAAAATGAATAATTTTTTAAAAGTTCTTTTCTTTGGCCAATTTCTTTTCCCTATTTTTCTTCTAACTCTCTTGTAAAAAAAAAAAAAAAAAAAAAAAACTTTTTTGAATCCTTCCAAAAAACCCTGTTTAGTTGGATACCAGTTCATATTAAACTTTGAGGCTTGATCTGGTGATCTGGAGGTGTTTTTCTTTTAGTATCTTCAGGGTTTAAATTTTGTTTTTCCCTGTGTCCATAATAGCTATCTATGGTCAGGGCTCTTTTTTGCATTTTTTTGCTCATTTTAAAGGTTGAGATCTGCTCCTAGGGCATAAGGGAGATTGTCCTGAACTTCCTCTAGAGGGTTACAGGAGCTTCAAGCTGAGCTGGGGCCCATCCAACTGCATGCTTACTCCCTACTTTTTGGTGGGCCTGGCCAAGTCCTGCCTATTATACAGGAATTCAGGGGCCCATTATTTGCCTTCTATAGTTGTGCTGGAGATCTCGTAGCTATTTTGCTGACTCACTGGCCTTCTGAACCAGGTTAGAGTAGTCAAGGCTTCTGTATTTTGCTTAAATGACTCCAACTATATTCCCACGTGGGGCCTCTCCACCTAAGGCCTCCCTGTGCCAGTCCCTATTTTCCCCCTCATCCATTCAATTGAGACAGACTTTTTTCTGAAGTCCTTCCAAGATATCTTCTGCTGGAAATTTGTTACATTCCTAATATTTGTGGGTTCTGCCACTCTAAAATCCATTAAGAGGCTTGATGTATCATTGATTCTGAGGGAAGCCAAGAAGAAGTCAGGAAAATTCCTATATACTCTCTACTATTTTGACTGCACCCTGCTCACTTCACTTTGCATCTTCAGAAATCTGTTTTCGTGTCATTTTGTGATGATCATAATTTGTCTTATATTGTGTAATGACTTAATTCTTCACTTCAATTTAAAAAAAAAAAGAAAACTACTATTGTAAACTCATACCTAATTAAGCCCATCAACTTCAATATTTATATAGGTCTCTTTTTCCATATTCTATGTAACAAAATTCATAGAAAGCAATGACTTTTTCAAAGCATTGTGTAAGACTCATTTGCATGTGTTATTAGACTGATTAACCTATATCCAATATCTTTGTCACTAATTAACTGTAATAAAATTGTACCTAAATTTACTGAAAATATTGCCTCTGAATGAATTTTCTTTTTAGAAATAGCCAAAATAACTTTGGGCTTTTAATGTCTTTAGGCACTTTGGAGAAATGTTACCTTCCTTTACTTCTTTATAGAATCACTTTATTGTGCTTCAGAATGCTATGAGCAACATCAGTATTTCTCACACTCAGGGACAAGAGACACCAAAGACAAGTTTTCATTTGAAAATCTCCTACTATTAGTGGAAGAAAAATGAAAAAAAAATTTATTCATATTGTGCCAAAATTTTATTATATGTAATTCAAGGGGAAAATTCTTTTCTGGTGCCAAACTTTTACATATGTAATTCAAGGGAAAAGTTATTTTCTTTGTTCATATCCACATCTTTCTTCTCCTTATGATTCAGGACTAAAGTTGCTTCTTTGCAACTTCCTCCCATGTACTTACTTTTGTTCTCTGTAGTTAAATAAAATAAATCTAACTATTTTTCAATGCCTGCCAATCAAATAGTTTAAAACAATTCTCATGCTTCTAAGTTGTTTTTCTTCTAGGATAAACACTCTTAAGTTTGCTCAACTCAACTTCATATAATATGGATTCTAGATGTTTCATCAATCTGGTTATCCTCCTCTGCATAATTTTTAGTTTATCAATGTCTTAATATATTTGGAGCAGCCAGAAGTGAAGAAAATAACTCGAGCTATAATCTAACCATGAAGAGAAAACAATTGGATCTGCTTATTTTATTTCATCCTGAGCAAGGTTATATTTCATTTTTTGTACTGCCATATCACATTTTTGGTATCTCTTGAGTTATTAAAAAACCAAAACTGCTATTGTTCTTCCCTCCCCAGAGGAAAAAAATAAACTTTTCTCTAAATATGTTTCCCAATGTTGTACTTTTGTAATATATTAAAAAAAAAAAAAAAACAAATCAGTATGGATAGATTTTACTTGTATTCCTACTAAATTTCATCATATTAATTTGACCCAATATTCTAGTTATTCAATATAATTTTGTATGCTGATTCTCTGACACCATGTGGTAACTGATTATTCACAATTTGGTATGAGCTGCAAAATAAATTTGATACACATACCATTTATGCTTTTCCCTAAAACACTAAAAAAAAGCAAAATATGAAATAGCTTAGGGTTTGATATTGAACCATTAATGGCTACTTATCTTGTTCAGTCACTCTATCCATTTTGAATCCATCTTACTTACATGTTTATATATGTTTTATAATAATGATTTTTTTCAATGTTTTGCAAAAGTCTATATAAATTATTATTCCTTTAATATTCCCTGAACTGACAGTTTAGTAACTTTATAGAAAAGGCTTGACATGACTTATTTATGGTAAAGAAATTTTGGTTCTTTTTGATGGAAAATTTAAACATTACGTAATCTTATGGTAATGATTTAAAAACTTTCCTCCGAAATAAAAATTAAGATTACTTGTCTATATTTTCCTCTTTGATTTCCAACCCTAATTTATGTTAGAGCAACCTACTTCACCCTAAATAAAAGATAAGAAGTCATTGTGGACTGAATGGATTGTTTTATGATTTTTCAAATATAACTACTCGTGGCTTTTTTTTTTTTCTAGCATTTCTTTTGTCACCAAAAGGAGTATTCATTTGGACCAGGTGGCTTCAATTTTGAAAGAATAATGAAATAATTCCCATTTTTTCTAGTTATATTATTTGTAACAAAAGTAAAAGATAAAAAATATATGAGTTAGAATGCAGTTCTTAATGGCAATTATTTTCATGCCAAGAGAAAATGCCACATATTCTTTCATACCCTCATTGACTCAGATTGAATGTAAACAGCAGTCATTTCTGCTTTGGCCAGAAGCCCTGAGCGTCTCCCCCTCCCAGATTCATTTATTTATTTAGATATTTTTGGAATATGTGAAAGGAAAGATTTTTGCCTCAATTGTTACCTAGCCTTAATCACTGAATGGTTGTGGCCTTACTCAAAATGAGAACTGTTGAAGACTTTAGCTTGAAAAGGCCAAGGTCTCCCATTGCATCCAGGGCCATCTCCAGGTTGTTTTTGTTATTGTTGTTGTTTTGTTTTGTTTTTTTCACTATCTTGCCACTAGACTCAGATGGATCTGGAGGGGAAAGTGAGATAGGTGACTTTGCACACCCTTCCCTCACTTAAATCCAATTCACTTGCAAGTCATGATATCAAGTCCCTGATGGCATGGTTCTCCTTGAGAATGAAGGGCAAACAACAACAATATGCATAGATATACACATATGCATATTAATATATATGTGTACACACATTTATGTGTATGCATATATATATTTTATGTGCACATATACATGTATTTATACAACATATGTATGACATACATCAAAAAAAGAAAAAAAAAAGACATCCAATAAGTTATTGATGAAAGCAGAATTAGAGTTTAAAACTATAGTTTCAATCCAGTCTGCTTTGAAATAATAAACATTATTAATTGCTTATAGTACACATTATCAAAAAAGTTATAATAAACACACATAAAACCTAAGATTCTTAAGTCTTGTAGAACATTATTATTCTTGAGAATTATAGTTTTATTTTTTTTTTAAATTTTCCCTGGTTATATGCAAACCCCCCAATTTTTAAATACATATATATTCTTTTAAAAAACTTATTTACTTATGAATCATGTTGAAAGAGAAGAATCAGAACAAAAAAGAAAAATTACAAAAGAAAAAAGCATAAGAAAAAGGAGAAAAAAGTGAACATAGTATTTGTTGAATTATATACAGTTTCTATCATACTCTCTCTGGATGGAAAAGACTTTTTTCTACCTGAATTGAACCTCTGAGAAGAACAAAGTCTGTCACAATTTATCATCACAAAATCTTTATGTTGCTGTGTACAATGTTTTTCTGGTTCTGCTATGTTTCACTCAGCGTCACTTCATATAAAGAGCTAAATCCATTACAGATGATCATCACATAATCTTGTTGTTACTGTGTACAATGGTCTCTTGTTCTGCTCACTTTATTTAGCATCAGATCATGTACGTCTTTTCAAATTTTCTAAAATCACCCTGTTCATCATTTCTTATGGAACAATAATATTCCATTATTTTCATATACTGCAACTTATTTGGTTATTCTCTAACTGATGAGCATCCACACAATTTCTAGTTCCTTGCCTCCACAAAAGGATTTTTGGAATTGTGGGTCCCTTTCCCTCTTTTATGGTTTCTTTGGGATATAAAACCAGTAGAGCCATTTCTGGTCAAAGGGTATTGTTCTCCAGAATGTTTGGATCATTTCACAACTTCACCAACAATTCGTTGCATTTCAATTTTTCCACATTCCTTTTATCATTTATCATTATCTTTTTTGTCATCTTAGTCAATCTGAGAAATGTGTGGCAGCACCTCAGAATTGTTTAATTTGCATTTTTCTAATCAATAGTGATTAACAGAATTTTTCACATGGCTATAGATGGCTTTAATGTCTTCATCTGAAAGTTGTTCATATCTCTTGACCATTTATCAATTGGGGAATGGCTCATAATTTTATAAATTTGAATCAGTTATTTGTATATTTTAGAAATAAGGTCTTTGAAGAAATAATGGCTGTAAAAAAAAAAAAATCCCCAGCTTTCTGCTTCCCTTCTAATCTTGGCTGCATTGGTCTTGGTTGTATAAAAGCTTTTTTTTATTTTTTTATTTTAATGTATTCAATATTGTTCATTTTGCATTTCATAATGTTTTCCAATTCATTTTTGGCCATAAATTCCTTCCTTCTCCAAAGATCTGACTAGTCAAATTTCCCTTGCTCTCCAAATTTGCTTATAGTATCAACATTTGCACCTAAATCATGTACCCATTTTAACATTATTTTCACATGGGATATGTGATACAGGTCTATGCCAAGTTTCTGGCATATTATTTACCACTTTTCTGAGCAACTTTTTTTCTTGAAACAGCAAGTTCTTATCCCAGTAGCCGGAGGGTGGGGTTTATCAAACACTAGATTAAAATAGTTATTGATTATTGTGTCATGTGTAGGTAACCCATTCCATTGATCTACTACTCGATTTCTTAGTAAATACCAAATGGTTTTCATGGTTGCTGCTTTATAGTAGGTTTAAATCTGGTATTGTTAGGCCATTGACATTTTTTATTTTTTCTTCATTAATTCCCTTGATATTCTTGACCTTTTGTTCTTCCAGATGAATTTTGTAATTGTTTTTTTTTTTTTTTTTTCTAGTTCTATATAATTATTTTTGGGCACTTTGACTGCTATGACACTGAACAAATAAAATAATTGAAGTATAACTATCAATTTTATTATGTTATCCTTGTATACCCATGAGAAATTGATATTTTTCCAGTTGTTTAGATGTGACTTTATTTGTATGAGAAGTTTTTTTTTTTTTAATTGTATTCATTGAGTTACTTTGTCTTGATAGGTACACACCCAAATATTTAGTTTTGTCTACAGTCATTTTAAATGGGATTTCTCTTCCTATCTCTTGATACTGAGCTTCATTACAGAAGTACAGAAATTCTGATGATTTATGTAGGTTTATTTCATATTCTACAACTTTGCTAAAGCTGTTAATTATTTCAAGTAGGTTTTTGGATGGTTCTCTAGAATTCTGTAATTATACTATCCTATCATCTGCAAAAGTGATATTTATCTCCTTGTTGTCTACTCTAATTCCTTTAATGTGTCTTTTTTTCTTATTTCTAAAGCCAACATTTCTAGTACAATGCTGAATAGTAGGGGTGATAATGGGCATTCTTGTTTCACCCTGATCTTATTGGGAATGCATGCAGTTTCTCTCCATTACAAATAATGCTATATAGATGCTGCTTATCAGTTTAAGGAAAACTACATTTATTTCTATGCTCTGTAATATTTTTTAATAAGAATGGATGCTCTATTTTGTCAAAACCTTTTTCTATGTCTCTTGAGATAATCATATAATTTCTGTTACTTTTGTTATTGATATGGGCAATTATGGCAATAGTTTTTCCTTATATTGAATCAGCCCTCCATTTCTGATATAAATCCCACTAGGTCATA